>NC_047046.1:7350350-7440350 GCF_011762595.2 Tursiops truncatus | reverse complement strand
ATCGGAGGGGCTCCAGGAGCAGAGAGAAGCCTCAGGACCCCCCGGCTGCCTCCACACAGATCACCTGCCCTGTTTTCTTTTCCTTCTGACGCCTTGGCTTTCCCAGCTCACCACACAGGGCTGTTTCCTGTCGAGGCTTGTGAAAATAAGCCTTTGATAAAGAAAAGGGAACTTTTCCTGTTGAATGTTGGCTTTCACTATGCGTGTGTGTGTGTGTGCGCGCGCGTGTGCGCTTGCACAAGCCTGTGTGTGTGTTTGTGGGTGTTTACTTAATGGAATTTTATTTTTGTGAAATTCTTTTATAATTATGTAGCAAAATTCAGCTCCATCTCCCAGTCCAACGTTTGGTTCCAGAGTCAACCCTGGGCGTCACTAATTTGAAGAATTCTCTCCTGGGTTTCTGAACGGAGATGCGCCACTGTCAAGAGTTGAGGTTGTGGAGAGGGTTGGGAGAAACAAGTCTGATGCATTTCTGTAGAGTTTACATCCTGCAGTTAAAAGGTAGGAAGGGCTCGACCAGGGAGACACGAAGCCCAGGCTATGTTTCTTGCGAGGGAGCTGGACCGCGGCCTCAGCCCGAGGTGCCCTGCTGCTGCTTTATCTGAATCTGTTCACACGGCTTGTTTTGCTTGTTTTGTAACGCCACAGCTGAAACAGCACGTTCTTTTCCTTTTTTGGGTTTCAGTTCATTGTGTAAATGGTTCATTTTTTCTGTTGTGAGCTCTGGTGACTGTGTCAGGCCTCCGGTAGGAGACAGTCACCCCTTGTGGGCAGAAAAACAAAACCCAAGGAGAGTTTTGTGAATCGGAGGCTCCCTCAGGCCTGCGCCATCCAGAGACGGCCCTTCATGCTCCACTGTTGAAAAGCGAGTTTCCACCAGCTGTATTCAACACTACAATGCAGTTCAAAAACTATATTTGCATCCAAGACAATAAAAAGCCGTATTTTTTTGAAAAGCCTGTGCTGTGTGGTCTTTGCTACCCTGCTGAGCAGTGGAAGAGGTGTTACTGAGATCAGAGCAGTGATGCTCACGCCTGACTCACTCGTGCTAGCCTTGGGGGAAGTGGGTGCAGCCTGGAGCCGAGGGGCTGGGAGTGAGGAGACAGGCCTGAGGCAGTGGGGCTCCGGAGGTGGCCCTAGAAGACTGCAGTCCTAAAGAGAGGCCTCCGCCGAAAGGCCCGACAGGACAGATTCTGCCCGTGAATTCACCAGGGCCAGGTGCTCCAGGCTTTTCCCAGGTGGACAGAGTCCAGGGGTACTTGTACAAAACTACCCGTTTCCTCGTGTGGAACTCGGGCAAGCAGCAGCCGCCCTGCCCTCTTTACTGGGTGGACATGAGGGTCACATGAAGTCACGAGCGTCTGGTGCCCAGAAAGCACAGGTTATCACCAGTGTGGCCAGCACTGGCCCCAGCACAGAGCTGTTGCGGGGGGGGGGGCTGCGTCATGGTGATGCCCCCCGGGAGGGGGGGGCCCTGCTGACTATTGACCCGACACTGTAGACAGAAAATGCTGGGAAGTTGACCAGCAGAGATGTCCCTTTGTTGTGCTGAGATGTTGATGATCTCTGTTTAATCTAAAAGCCTTTCTTTCAGTCCTACCATCTTCCTGTGCCCCCAGCTCCTTGGGGCTGGGCAGGGTGACTGTAAGATGAGCCGTGCTGTCCCCTTTCAGGCTGCCGGCCCCTCTACAGAGCTGCTGGCTTGTTTCACTGAGCAACTGCCCGGATCCATATCTCCTAAGATGCAGTGGGTTCATATGCAGGCCCTTGTTTGATCAACCCCCCACGCCTCCCCCGAGGAAAAAAGTCTTCATGACACAAAGCCAGATTTGGAGCCGTGAGAACCAGGGCCCCCTGAGAGAGGTGAGTGGCTCATGGACTCCTTGAGACTAGAAGGAACTCAGTTTCCATTGACCTCATCAGTGGGTGTCCAGTTGGTTCTTCTAACTTTTTTTTTTTTTTTTGAGGTACGCGGGCCTCTCACTGTTGTGGCCTCTCCCGTTGCGGAGCACAGGCTCTGGACGCGCAGGCTCAGCGGCCATGGCTCACGGGCTCAGCCGCTCCGCAGCACGTGGGATCTTCCTGGACCGGGGCACGAATCCGCGTCCCCTGCATCGGCAGGCGGACTCCCAGCCACTGCGCCACCAGGGAAGCCCGGTTCTTCTAACTTTTTGAGCCCAGCCCCATGTTAGGTATGGGATCTTAAAGATAGTTGGGGTGTAATTAGGAGAAGAAGGGAGGGTTTGGAAGTGGGGAGGGAGGAGCGGAGTGTCTAGAGGGACAGACCAGGGCACTGGAGCTTCCCTGCCTCAGTGTCGGGCACTGGGCCACATGCCCCACTCTGGACAGTTCTCGAGTGGGTGGTGTGGTTATTCCCATTTTACAGAGGAAGAAATCAAAGTCGTTTCCAAGGTGGCGAGGCTGCATGGGTCAGAGCCAGAAGGCTAAAGGTTCATTTTTTTATCCTGTAACGGGCCTCTCCATCCACCGAATCCGGAGGGTTATCCGTGACGTCCTTCCCCTCCCCTTCCCCTCCTCCAGCAGCAAGTCCTGTCGAGTTTGTCCTCCAAATGTCTTCCAAACACATCATCCACTTTTCTCCAGCCCCACAGTCATCATCACCCAAGTCCGAGTTGCCATCGTTTCTCAAGTTCACACGATGGTGTCGTCCATCCCTTCTCTGTCTTGTAGCCTCGACCTTATAGTCAGTGGGAGCTTGAGGAAGTCCTAGTCCGGCCACAGCACTGACTCCACGCAGCCCTTCAAGGGTTTCCAGGTAAAGGTCAGTCCAGCCCGCTCCGCTGAGCCCATCCTGCCCCTCCTTGCCTTTCCAAGCTCATTTTTGCTCTTTTCAGTTCCTTGAACATTCCATGCTGTGTTTTGTTTCACTCTTCAGGTTTCCCCAAGGCCTCTTTCCTCTGCCCAAGCCTTTGCCCGTCTCCACCCCTTTTCCTGAATAGCTCCTATTCTTTCTTCCCATTTTAATCCTTAAACGTCAGTTCTTCAGAAAGCAGCCCTAATGTTCCTCCCACCAACACACAGGTGTATGCACGCTCGCCCACGTACGCGCACACACGTGCACACACCAAGTCAGACCTCAGAGCAGCTGTATTTCCTCCGGATGCTGGTCATGTTTGTCATTACCATTTATCTTCCCCGCCAGGTTCTGAGGCCCATCAGAACAAGATGCCCATGGCCACTGCTGTGCCCAGCTCAGAACCAGCACGGCAGGTGCTCAGGGCACCTGCCCAGTGGCCCTCAGCCCCAGGCCCTTCCACCAGCCCAGCGGCCCCTTCAGCACCTCCATGTCAGACAGGCGGAGGGTGTGGGGAGCCTGACGAGACGGGGCGGTGGGGGCAGGTGCAGAGCTCAAGCTCAAGTGGGTGTCCTGCAGGGTTTAAGGTTGGCTCCTACGATTACATACTTAATATAAAACATCAGCTTCAGTAATTCAGGTTGTAGATATGATTAGAATAGTCTCCAAATGGCATTTGAGAGCATTTCATCTTGGATGTGGACTTGATTCTATAGAACACAGTCTGCCTTCTTTAGTAGCTCTGTTTTGTACGTCAAGCTCTGAATTTAGCCTTGTGTAGGCTGCTGGGATTACACTCAATGCGTGTTTTACCTTTTTACTTCAGAAAATCTCCAGCACACACACAAGTAGAACAGTACAGTGAACCCCTACCTACCCGTCATCCACTGTAACGATGACCGACTCGGGGCCAGTTTTGTTGGCTATATACCTCACCCCCACCGCCATCATTTTGAAGCAAATCCCAGACACCATATGGATTTCGTCTGTGGATAGTAAATGTGCTTTTGTTTCCAGAATTGCATCTACGCCTGCAACGTTGGTCGTTTGAAAACGCCCGAAGGCTTTGTGAAAAACTACCAAGGCACAGTTGATGAGAAACCTGGGGCGTAGGGAGTTCTGGTTGATCAGCTTTTCTGTTTCACTGAATCATTAGCTAGAAAACCCTTATTGTTTAGAGAAGGGGAAAAGCTTTCTAAGTGTGTGCTTTCATGCCTTATATCCGTTTGTACAGCAAACAGTCTAACCTCTTGATCTAGTCTGACTGACTGTTGCTCCTGGGGGATGTGACTGAACAGGGCTGATTGGTACCATTACAGGTTTGTGGCGGGGATGGGGCCTTCCCACCTGTCCCCTTATCTGTCCCGCAGCCCAGATTCCAACCTATCAGTGTCCCCTGAGTCCCCAGCATAACTGAACACCCTCCCCACCCGCCATAGACAAAGGATCCTCCAGTTCCGTGCCCCGCCAGAACACCTGCCACAAGTTCCCCCAGCTTTCTCTCTTTCCTCCAGACTTTGATCAAGACACATGTGCTGAAGGATGAATTTGTACTCAGCTCAGGGGACACACGGTGAGTTTATTGGAGACACGACAAAAGTCTGTCTTGGTACCAAGGGGTGGGGAGAAGCACGGGGTGCCAGGGTGCCGTAGAGGAGCGGCAGGGAGACCGCTGGGGGGGGCGGGGAGGGGGTCAGGGAGCGGCCCCTGGAAGGTGGCCCCCGAGCCAGGACCCAGCAGGACAAGAGTCAGCCATGCAGAGGGGGCAAGACCTGTAGGGAAGAGCACGTCTCATGGGAAGAAACGTTGACCAGACGCAACACCTGCCTTCGCATGGAACCTTCCCTCCCTCTCCACTGGGGCTTTTGCTCGTCTGTGGCCTCTTCCGTCCCGTGCAGTTTTCTCTTTTTCCAGTTGACTCCTTCCTCTCCCCCGAGAAGCGTCTCAAGTCTCTCTCCTCATAACCAGCCTTCCTTTAGCTTTCACCCTCCCCGGCCTAGAACGCATTCATTCCCACATACTCCACATCTCCCTACATGGCGTTGCCATCTGCCCAGTCGCTCAGGCCGGAGACTCACACGTCACCTTCGTTCTTCCTTTTCCCTCGCTTCCCACCTCTGATCTACCAGGAGGTCCTGTCAGTGGTCCCGCAAACCAGCTTGAACCCAACCGTTTCTCCCCACCCCCACTGCCACCACCCGTCCGGACAGTGTGCATTCCCAGGTTCCTCCTCTCGCTGCCCTCTGTCATCAGTTCCCCCCAGAGCTAGAGCGATCCTTTTAAAGACACCTACCACTCACCGTCCTTCCCCTGCTTAACGGTCCAGAGGCTTCCTGCCGCATTTAGAGGAAAATCCAAACTCCTCACCCTTTAGCTCCCGACTGCCTTGCGAGTGACAACATTTCTGGGCCCGAAAATCTGTAAGATGTGGACAATAATTACGCCTGGGGACTTCCCTGGCGGTCCAGTGGTTAAGGCTCTGTGCTTCCGCTGCAGAGGACGTGGGTTCGACCCCTGGCTGGGGAGCTAGGATCCCACTTGCCTCGAGGCGTGGCCAAAAAAAAAAAAAAAATCCCCACGGTAATTCCGCCTGCCCCGCTGGATCACTGTAGGGGTTCAGGGTGCTTGTTTTATAATCAGCATCTCCAGTGTCAGCTCCTCTTACTCTTCTTTCCCTCCCACCTTCTCCCCCGTCCCCTCTTCCAAAGTTCCCCGTTTTTATTAAGGCATTGCTAAGACCATCCTCCCTTTCTTTTTTATTGAAGTGTAGTTGATTTACAATGTCATGCCAATCTCTGCGGTATAGCCGAGTGACTCAGTTATACACATGTAGACATTCTTTTTCATATTCTTTTCATTATGGTTTATTACAGGATATTGAATAGAGTTCCCTGTGCTATGCATTAGGACCTTGTTGTTTCTCCATTCTAAATGTAATAGTTTGCATCTACCAACCCCAAGCTCCCAGTCCATCCCTCTCCCTCCCCCCTTCCCCCTTGGCAACCACAAGTCTGTCCTCTATGAGTCTGTTTCTGTGTTGTAGATGGGTCCTTTGTGCCATATTTTAGATTCCACATATAAGTGATGTCGTATAAGACCATCCTCCTTTGTAGGACACTGGACTCATTCTAGTTCTCCTTCCCCACAGCATCCTGTCCGCCCCCTTTTCATTTGTCAGATCTTGTGCTGTGAATTCTTTCTCTAGAACGTCGCTGACTGGTCCCGGGGCCTCGCCGCGGGCCCAGCTGGTACGGGTCAGAGTTGAGCTACTCCCCAGTGAAACTTCCCAGCTCTGGCCTGAAAAGTTCAGGAAATAGCATGGAGCTTCCCACCACACCCATCCTTTTGTCAAAAAATCTGCCCCCTCCCAGCCCTTGAGAACTTACTGCTCTTTTAGAACAAAGCCCCGCCCTCAGCCTGGCCTTCAGCTCAGCACTGACACTGTCTGCCATTCCAGGTTCCAGGCAAAACGAACTCCCTGTGGTTGTGCAGTCACACCCCGCACTTCTTCCCTCTGTTCCTTCGCGAGCACTCCCCCCGCCCCCCCGGAAGGCCGGGTGCTTCCTCCTCTCCGTAGCCTGCCCTGGCCTGGTCCGCCCCACTTTGGACTCTGAACTACCACCGGTGCTCCATTTCTGTCACTTACGTCACATGCTACCTTTTTTTGCTTGGTGCTGTAAATGTCAGTACTGCGTTCATAACATCACCTCTTCCTAAGGTAGGAACCACATCTCGCTTTATCAGTCATCTACCCTAGCACAAAGCTTTGGTGTCCTGAGCTTATGATCTAAGTCATATCTACTGCTACCTGCCCTATGAAATAGGTACTGTGATTATCCCCACTGTAGCGATAAGGAAGTTGAGGCTGAGAGAGTCACAGAACTTGCCCAAGGGCATCATCACGGAGTGCGAAGCTGAGCTGCAGGCCCAGGTGAGTCTGACTATAGCGCCTCCTGCAAATGGTAACAGCCAGACACGTGCCAGTCCCCAGGCTAGACATCTTTACATAACCTGTTGTTATCCTCAAAAGACCCCATATGGTGGGGATAATTATCCTCTTTTGACACTGGAGAAAACGAAGGCTTACCCTCTATGATAAGAGCACTCAACAGACTGGCAGTAGAAGGGCAGTTCCTCAACCTGATAAAGGCATCTACGAAAACCCCACAGTGAACATATTTAATGGTGAAAGACTGAATACTTTCCATCGAAGAGAGGAAGCAGACAAGGATGCCTGCTCTCACTAGGACTGGACAACACTGTCCCAGAGGGTCTAGTCAGGGCAGATTGACAAGACATAGAAACTCAAGGCATTCTGACTGGAAAAAAGGAGTAAAGCTCTCTCTCTGTGCAGATGACACGATGCTTTATATAGAAAACCCTAAAGGATACACACACACATACACGTAAGAGCTAGTAAATGAGTTCAGCAAGGTCCTAGGACACAAGGTCAATATACAAAAATCAGCTGCATTTCTGGACACTAGCAATGAACAACCCAAAAATGAAGAAGCAAGTCCATGTACAATAGCATCAGAGAGAAGAAAATACTTAGGAATAAATTTAATCAGGGAAGTCTAAGACTTTTACACTGAAAATTGTAAAGCATTGTTGACGAGTATTATTCAGCCATGAAAAGGAATGAAGTACTGACACAGGCTACTACATGGATCAACCTCAAAAACATGGTGCTCCGTGAAAGGAGCCAGACGCAAAAGGCCACACGCTGTATGAGCCCATATAAGTGAAATATCCAGAACGGGCAAATCCACAGAGACAGAAAGCAGATTGGATGTGGTCGGGGGAGGGAGAGCAGGAGCGTACTTAATGGGTACGGGGTCTCCGTTTGGGAGGATGACAGTGTTCTTGGGACTTAATATACATGGTGGTCACGTGACATTGTGAGTGTAGGAAATGCCCCTGAACTGTACACTTTAAGATGGTTAATCTCATGTAAATTTCACCTCAATTTTTTTTTAATGTTGACAAAAATTTAAAGAAGACCTAAATAAATGGAAAGACATCCGGTGTTCATGGATTGGAAGACAGTACTGCCAAGATGGTAATACTCCCCAAAGTGACCTATGAGGTGCAGTGCAATCCCTATCAGAATTACAACTATATATATTTTTTTGCAGAAATGAACAAGTTGATCCTAAAATTCATATGGAAATGCAAGGGACCCAGAATAGCCAAAACGATCTTGAAAAAGAAGTACAAAGTTGGAGGGCTCACACTTCCCAATTCAGAAACTTACTACCAAGCTGCAGTAATCCAGACAGTGTGATACTGGCATTAAGACAGACATGTAGATCAATGGGATTCTAGTCTATCGAGAGTCTAGAAATACACCTGTAAATCTATTATCACATGATTTTTGAGATGCCCCACAAGATGCCAAGACTCTTGTGGGGAGAGAATAATCTTTTCAGTAAATGATGTTGGGACTTAGAAGAAAACCGGTCTAAATCTTCATGACCTTGGACTGGGCAACAGTTTCTTAGACATGACATCAAAAGCACAAGCAACCAAAGGAAAAATAGAGTACACTTCATCAAAAATAAAAATGTTTGTGTGTCAAAGGACACGATCAAGAAAGTGAAAAGACAACCCACAGAATGGGAAAAACTCTTTGCAAAATCATATATAAGACAAGGGGCTGGTACTCAGAACATATGAAAAACTCTTACAACTCAATAATAAAAAGACAAGACAATTTAAAAACAGACAAAGGATTTGAATGGATCTTTATCCAAAGAAAATATACAAGTGGCCAATAAGTGGCCATCTTTCACAAGAAACGATGCTCAACATCATTAGTCAGTCATTACGGAGATGCATATTAAAAACCACTGTGAGGGCTTCCCTGGTGGCACAGTGGTTAAAAACCTGCCTGCCAATGCAGGGGACATGGGTTCAAGCCCTGGTCCCGGAAGATCCCACATGCCGCGGAGCAACTGAGCCCGTGCGCCACAACTACTGAGCCTGCGCTCTAGAGCCCTCAAGCCACAACTACTGAGCCCGTGTGCCACAACTACTGAAGCCCGTGCACCTAGAACCCGTGCTCCGCAAGAAGAGGAGCCACCGCAATGAGAAGCCCGCGCACTGCAACGAAGAGTAGCCCCTGCTCGCCACAACTAGAGGAAGCCTAAGCGCAGCAACGAAGACCCAACATAGCCATAAATAAATAAATAAATTTATTTTTTAAAAAACTTTAAAAATGAGGAAAGACAGCCCTTTATAGATACACATGAGTGATAAAACAATGATTCTCAAGTTGGGGAGATCAGAGAGAAGTGTCAGAATCAATCAAAGTCTTTTTCAAATGATAGGAGTCCTTGACCTTATCTCCATTTGGAGATGACGTGGAGAACCACGACTAGCAAGCACGTGCCTGTAGCATCCCTCAGAAGTGGAGGGGCAGAGGCGGAAAGTTGAGATACAAGATGTGGAAGTAATCAGGAGGATCACTTCATATGAATGTGTTAATATATATATTTTGTGGGTTTTTAAAGAAATTTTCATTGAAATATAGTTGATTTATGATGTGTTAGTTTCAGGTGTACAGCAAAGTGATTCAGTTAAACACATATATATGTATCTATTCTTTTTTTAGATTCTTTTCCATCATAGGTTATTACAAGGTATTGAGTATAGTCCCCTGTGCTATACAATAGGTTCTTGTTGGTTAACTATTTTATATATAGCAGTGTGTATATTTTAATCCCAAACTCCTAATTTATCCTTCCCTCCCCTTCCCCTTTGGTAACTATAAGTTTGTTTTCTATGTCTGTGGGTCTGTTTCTATATATTTTTGGGGGAAAAAAAGAGGTGGTTTTGGGAGAAAAGAAAATCTTCTCCTAAATAGAGTTGAGAGGTGAAAATGGAGTGAACTTGAATACAGAGGGCACAAGTCACTGTGGGATGCTAGTTGGATCTGTCCTTCTAAAGCGGAGCCCCCGGGCCTTCTCTGGTGGTGCAGTGGTTAAGACTCCAAGCTTCCAGTGCAGGGGGCCCAGTTTCAATCCCTGGTCAGGGAACTAGATCCCACACGCATGCTGCGACTAAAAGTTCGAATGCCCCAACTAAGGAGCCCACGTGCTGCCACTAAGGAGCCCATGAGCTGCAACTAAGGAGCCCGCCTGCCGCAACTAAGACCCAGAGCAACCAAATAAATAAATATTAAAAAAAAAAAACGAGAGAGAAAAAGCAGAGCCTCCCATGAACCGCTGACAAAGGGCCTCAGAAGCTTTTTCGGCAACAGAGCAAAATGTCTCAGCGCTCTGGTTTCTGCAGCGGGAGAAACCTCGGTTCAAAATGTCTCAGCTCTCTGGTTTCTGCAGTGGGAGAAACCTCGGTTCAAAATGTCTCAGCGCTCTGGTTTCTGCAGCGGGAGAAACCTCGGTTCTGATCTCAGCTTAGCTGCTTCTTAAGCTTAGGGAGTAGCACCACCAGCTAAAGAACTACTTAAATCTCTGAATCGTGATTTTCTCATGTATAAAATGTTGATGACAATACAAAAATTGTTCCAAGGATTGAGTGTGATAATGTGTGTAAAACACTAGGCAGTCAATAAATGATAGTTTTTATCATTGCCTATTACAAAAAAATTAAAAATTTTTTAAAATTAAAAAATAAATAAAAGAACACAGTGAGAGCTTCCCTGGTGGCGCAGTGGTTGAGAGTCTGCCTGCCAGTGCAGGGGACGCGGGTTCGTGACCCGGTCCAGGAGGATCCCACATGCTGCGGAGCGGCTGGGCCCGTGAGCCATGGCCGCTGAGCCTGTGCGTCTGGAGCCTGTGCTCTGCAACGGGAGAGGCCACAACAGTGAGAGGCCCACGTACGGCAAAAAAAAAAAAAAGGACACTGTGAGATGCCTCTTCACACCTACCAAGCTGGTGATAATAAAAACAAAACAAAGCAAATGGAGAATAAGAAGTGTTGTGAAGGATGTGGCGGGCGATATTGGAATCCTTGCACAAGGCTGGTTGGAATGTTACAATGGTGTGGGCTCTGTGGGGGAGTTTGGTAGTTCCTCCAGAAGTTAACTCCAGAGCTACTATGTGGCTCAGCAATTCCATTCCTAAGCACATGTTCCAAAGAAACAGCTGTGTGCAGATATTCATAGCAGCACTATTCATAATAGCCAAATGCAGAAACAACCCACGTGCCCTTGAAGTGATGAATGGATAAACCAAAGGTGGCATATCCATGGAGTGGAATATTATTCAGCCATAAAAATGGATAAAGTACCGACACAGGCTACAACATGCATGAATCTTGAAAACATTATGCTCAGTAAAATAAGCCAGACTAAAAAGGTCATGTATTGTATTATTCCATTTCTATGAAGTGTCCAGAATAAGAAAATCCATAGACAGAAAGTAGGTTAGTGGTCACCAGGGGCTGAAGGGAGAATGGGAAGTGACTGCTACAGGGTACAAGGTTTCTTCTGGGGGTGATGAAAATGTTCTGGAAACAGATTGTGGTGATGGTTGCACACCTCTGTGAATATGCTTACATACAGACACACACACAGCTAAACTGCATACTTTAGAGAGATGAAGTCGTTTATGTAAAGTTACATCTGGTCCTAAATAGAGGACCAGAAACTGGAACCCAAGAATATCTGCTTCTACACCAATGCTGTTGGGGGAAGAATGTTTCCAGGGCCCTTGAATAAGTAAATTGACAGAGTTGGGATGTCACAGAGCCTCAGAAGTATCGTTTTGAATATTCCTTCTCATTATAAAATACTATAGTTTTGGAGAGTCCATAGAAGGGCTGAGAGAAGTAATATTGGCTACACTGAAAAATCAGTTATACTATGCAAGGACTAATCCGCCCTGATGCTCTGCTTCGGTTGTGCCCTTCAGCTGGGAGTCTGAAGAGCAGATGAAGAGCTGTGAACGGGGAACTCTAATTTCAGAGATCAGTGAGAAGAAATGACAAACTTTACAAGCCCACTACTGTGGTGAACAGCCTTGGGACAGCCAAAGAATTTTACCTTTACCCATATGTGTAAAACCCTTCAAAGCTCTCCATTTTTCATCCTCTCTTCTCGGACAGCTATTTATTTCAAAATTTAAAATGTGTTTATTTTACTGATTTCTAAAATAATACATATTAATTTTAGAAAATTTGGAAAGTCCATAAAAATATAAAGAAAATTATCCTCATCCCCAAAGATACTTTTCTCCAGTCTTGCTTTCTGTCCCTATTACTATATAGGTATATACGCACGTTTTTAAACTCAATGAGAATGATGATAGATACAGTTTTGTATCCTGCTTCTATAAACATCCTATTTGGAGCATTTTACCATGCCATTAAGTATTCTTTGAGGAAATGATTTTGAATAGCCACATAATACCATCTTATAGAGACACAATAGGGTTTTTTTTTGTTTTTTTTGCCATTTCCTTATTTTTAGTCATTTGGGTCACATGGCAGCCATGAAAATGTGCCTCTCAGATCTCCTACTTTGAAAAGCTAGTGGACTGGGGGTCCCAGCTGCTGTGCTCTGAAGCCCAGCGACCCATCATGCAGGGCCCTCGTCCCCCACAGGCCCCTCCCAGCCAGTGACAGGGCGGCAGGGACACCGAGGCTGCCTCACTCCTGGGAGGTACGAGGTCCCTCTGACAAGTGACTTGGAGGATTTCCTGACAGCCTTGCTGATCTCTCTCAGCAAAGCACCTCAGGGTGAGATGCTGCTTCCTGCCCTCCTGCCTTCTCTCTTCTCTTCAGCGCAGGCCAGGCCTGCCTCTTCCTCCCCCACTTCCCCTTACGGGCTTGTCTGCGGATAAACCTTTCTTCGCGGCGAATCCCGTCTCCGGATCTGCGCCTCGGATGGCCTCGACTAACACAGGTTGCTTCCACTCTTGTTTCCTTGTTTGTTTTCTCATTAATGCTGTTATGAACACGTCAGTGTGTATATCCTGTCCCAGTTACGATCATCTCCTTAGGAAATTCCGTGAGCAGAGAATACCCGGGGAGGGTTCCCCAGTGAGGGATAGCATCCTTTTATAAGACGGGCACCTGTTTCCAGAAGTGGGTGAGTAGGCCTTTCACAGCCTCGTCATCAAGCCCGAGCTCTTGTAAAAACCTCTGCTGATTGGATGGGCGGGAAAGAGAGCCTTCTGTTTATTTGCCTTTCTCGGTTACTCAGTGAGGTTCAGCCGAGTTTCACATTTACGGGCTGTTTGGTTTCTTGTTTTCACATTGAAGCATTTCTTTCTCCTCTCTCCTCTCCTCCTCCTCTCTTCTCTCTCTCGTTATCTGTTGCCTTGTCTATTTCCTTTTGATTTTTCCACTCGTGTTTTAAATCTCCAGAATAAGAATATGACCTTGCTTAAAAGTGTTTTTCTTACAGCTTTATGTTCCTGACTCTTCCTTTATAAATTGAGCAAGTTTTAGCTCTAAAGTTTGAGCTCGGTCTCAAAAAGTTCCTCCTGAAAAAAGTAAGTCCTATTATCATATTCGTGTTTTCTTCTCTGTGACCCTTGATTACTTGTTTTCCTCTTCTCTGTGAGTCAGCGGCACTTGATTTTTTTTTTTTTAATTTTTAAATTTTTGGCTGCATTGAGTCTTCATTGCTGCACGCAGGCTTTCTCTAGTTGCGGCGGGCGGGGGCTACTCTTCGTTGCGGTGTGTGGGCTTCTCATTGCGGTGGCTTCTCTTGTTGTGGAGCACGGGCTCTAGGCGCGAGGTCTTCAGTAGTTGCAGCACTCAGGCTCAGTAGTTGTGGCACTTGGGCCCTAGAGTGCGCAGGCTCAGTAGTTGTGGCTCGCAGGCTCTAGAGCACAGGCTCAGTAGTTGTGGCCCACGGGCTTAGTTGCTCCGCGGCGTGTGGGATCTTCCTGGACCAGGGATTGAACCCTTGTCCACTTCATCGGCAGGTGGATTCTTAACCACTGCGCAACCAGGGAAGTCCCCTGGATTTTTTTTAAAAAATGTTTTATTTTGAAATAAATTTAGAAATACAGCAAAGTTATAGATAGTACAGAGTTCCGATACACCCTTCTCCAGTTTCTCCTAAATGTGAAGTCTTACATAACCCAGCCACATCTATCAAAACTAAGAAATTAACACTAGTACAGGCTTAATTTGGGTTTTTCCACCAGTTTTTTCACTAATATCTTTTTCAAATCCCCTCCAAGATTGCATCCAATGATCATGTCCCCTTGGTCTCCACTCTGTGGTAATTTCTCAGTCTTCCTCGATCTTCCTGACCCTGACCCTTTTGAAAAGGACTGGTCAGGGTTTCTGCAGAATGTCCCACAATTTGGGTGTGTCTGATATTTTCTCAGGAGGACGCTGGGCTTGTGGATTTGGGGGAAGAGTCCCACAGAGGTGAGGGGGTGCCCTTCCCATCATGATGTATCGGGAGCACCCGACACCCTGACTGGAGGTGTTTATGTCACTACAGGTGGTGTTGACCTTGCCCCCTTGCTCAGGGAGGTGTCAGCCGTGTCTCCGCCGCTGAGTCGCTGTCTTTTGCTTCCCTACTCTGTGCTTTAGAAGCAAGCCACCGTCCAGCCTACTGTCAAGGGGAGGGGTGTCCAGCTGCACCTCCTGGAGGGGGCATATCCAAGAATTCGTGGACACAAGGTAAAACCACCACAATAATTAGTAAATATTGGGAGGCTGTGCAAATTTCCTGTTTCTCCTCCATTTCCCCCATTAATTTCGGCTTTCATCTGTGTGTCTTGTCTGCAGCAATTACTGCTGTGGTGCTTCATGGTGATTTTCCTCATTTCTATGTTTATCAACTAGAATTCTGTAAGGAGCATTTTTTTCCTTTTCCTCTATTTATTTATTTATATCACTACAGAGTAGTAGATGTTAGTTTTATTCTTTGGGAGGACATATGCTCATCTTTCTGCCTTATTTCCCTCTTTGGGATAATTTTTCTAATAATAGTAAAGGTGTTCCAATAGAGGACAGTCAAAAAGAACGATAGATGTCCAGCCAGCCACAGTGGGTGTTTGTGGAAGGATTGACCAAAACATTGTCCGTGGGGGCTGGGACATTCGGGGGCTTCACAAGCCTGGTGTGGGTCTGGAGTAGAAATACCCACAAGAGGGGCTTCCCTGGTGGTCCGGTAGTTAGGACTCGGTGCTTTCACTGCCGTGGCCCGAGTCCAGTCCTTGGTCAGTGTACTAAGATCCTGCAAGCTGTGTGGCGTGGCCAAAAAAGAAAAAAAAAACAAATGCCCACAAAAGTAAGAATGAGAAGAAACCAAGGCTAGACTGCATATCTCGGAGTCCTAACCTCGTGCCCCTCACACAAGCACTTGGGCAAATCATACTGTCTCTCTGGGCTTCAGTTTCCTCCCAGTTAAGGTGCAGATGAAGGTGCTGGTCAACTCAGGATCAGTGGTTCTCAGGCTGGAGCATGCGTGTGAATCACCCGGCGGTTTTGTTCAAGCGCAGGTTGCCGGCTGCACCCCCAAAGTGTCGGATGCAGTAGGTCTGGGGTGGGGCCCAAGGATTTGCATTTCTAACGTGTTGCCAGGTGATGCTGTTGACCCAGAGAGGACACTTGGAGAACCGTCGGTCCAGATGATCTCTCAGAACCGTTAACAGCCGTGGACTCATCTCTTCAAATGATTCAGTCCTTGGCCCTGGCTATGAAGTTACTGGTGAAATGATGGAACAGACCTTTGCAGGAGCAGAGGCACCGGAAATCCAGTGGGGTATCAGGCAGTACCAGACACATGAATGATTGCTCTGTGCCAGGCATGGTATTAAGTGCCTCAAAGACCTAGTTGCTGCCCAGGGAGGGACAGAGTTTGGCAAGAGTGGTGAAGAGTAGGCTTGAATCTGGGTGCCGCCACTTAACAGCCATGTGGCCTTGGACAAGTGACAGAAATGACTTCTTGCCTCGGTTTCCCCACCTATAAAAAGAGGACAAGAGTGGAACTTACAAGCCCTGGCAAGAAAATGCCCAGTGAAAGGTTATTGCTGCTAGAATTAATATTCTTTGCACTAAGCCTGTCCGATGAGGAGAAACAGCAGTGACAGAGAGTGGCTGTTTCTACAACATGTCCCAAGCCCCCTCAGCCGAACACTACCTGCCTGGATTCCCAGTCACCAGTTTTCACCCACACACAAAATGCAAAACAGAGTATGAGAAAAATACAATATCATTTATTAAATAGTTTCCAAGGGCTCCTCCAAGGACCATTAACAATCTCAATATGATAAATATCAATAAATTAACATAGCTGCCACCTCCTGCCATCCCAAGAGTGTAATAAGATTTAAGTCTTCAGACGAAAAACATTCTATAAATAACAATGACATAACTTGAAATCTTTTTCAAGGTAGCTCATACATTTATATCTCAGTCCTCCCAGGACTGGCAATTTCGAGGCTTCATTGAGATTATAATTAGAATAATTTACTTAATAACTCACAGCAGAATTCTCACACTTAGCTGTCACTCTTTTTTTTTTTTTTTTTTTTAAGGCTTCACGCATTTCTGCCATTCCAAAAGGACCAGGTTCAACCAGATGGCTTTAAATGACCTACTGGGCTCCAGTGTTCAATGATTTAAACAGATCAGGCACTCTGAAAACTTTTTAAAAATAGACACGATGAAGCTCTTACATTTAAAGCTATCTGTAGGCACAGAAACTTTTGTTTCTGGTTCATGTCGAAACTCGAGTTTACTGAGATGGTCTATGAGGGCAACAACTTGAGCTTTGTTATCGAAAAGTGGTTTGATCACTCTGCAATAAGGCAAGGTGGCTGAGCTGTCGATGTTGTATGGCAGTTGGGGGTTCAGAGCGAAACACGGCATCTGGTACTGGCTGGATTCCGGCACTCCGCTCTCTTCCTGCTGCTGTGTAAGGAGGAGGGAAAGTGGGTGAGCATTAGTTTTGCAAAACAGCCAGAAAACCCGACAACTAAGGCCTGAATGCCTCCTCTGTGAAGGGCCTGGGCAGTGCTTTCCCCTCACCAGCTCATCTAGTCGGGGCTACAACCCTGCGAGGCTGTGACCGTCACTCTCCCCATCCCCAGAAGAAATTGAAGCTCGGTTGGTTTGTGAAGCTGGTGCAAGATCAGGTGGCACAGCAAGACTCCAACCCACCTTAGGCAGCAATTCCAAAGCCTGTGCTAATAACCGCTGCCCCCACCCACCTCCTCTGCCCCATCCACCTCCTCTGCCCCACCCACCTCCTCTGCCCCATCTGGCCAAGGACTGCACAGCCTTGTGTGCAGTCTCAGAGAGGTGGGGAAGAGGAAAGCACCTGGGTTTCCATGCTGCTCGTTGCTCTTTGTGACTGTGTAAAAGTCATTATATCCCCCGCTCACAGAGGGGGATTCATGCTTCTCTGGAAAGGCCTCCAAGATGCCAGGGAGAGTTTATCCAAACGCCCTATGGACTCCAGAACACGCCCTCTCCCATCCCTCTTCCTAAGGACTAGAAGCACCTCATCAGCCTGAGCTGCCTGGTCACCTGAGCTAACAACCTCCGCCTTTGCGTCTGTAGAAGCCAAGGCTAAGCTTTTAATGCCAGAATGGAAGGGAAGAGCGAGGCCAATTTCACGAAACGTTTCCACATGTTGTCATCTGTTTGTCTAGTCAAAGCTGCCTAAGAGCTTCGGTCTTGACCACGACCCTGGGAAACTGAAAGAGCATTTATATTTATTCAGCCTCATACTTTCCCAACCGTGGGTCAGGCTCAGCAGAGCCTCTGCTAGAAGCCGACTGTGTCCTAATTAGATAAAGTAGCACGCACGTAAGACACCTAGTTTGTGGACAGCCCTGATCTGCTGTAAGAGACACTCTTTGTGATCCACACAAGCATTTTAACATCCTGCATTCGTGGGCTATCGTTTTCAGCTTAGGCTGGCGTTGGCCGCTCCTTGGGGGGCTGCTGAATAGGTGGGGGAGATGGCCCATCTCTAGGGATGTGCTGTGGGAGGGAAAATCATCTACTATTACTGCAGACTGAATATGTTAGGGATGAACAGCCTACTGAAGCCGCAGTGCGTGAGAAATTGTTGCGTTTGGGGCTGTCCGGGCTAATCTCTGCCTCTGACCTCACACCCTCATACCAATTCCATCCTAGCCCGTCTAGTTGTTCCCAATCCTTCCTGGTGTATCCACAGCCCTAGCTTCTGGTCTGAAAAGAGTAGGCTTCTTCTGGGGGCAATGGAAGGCATTTTAAAGAAATGGCTTAGAAAAGAAATCTCGAGGGCACTTACGTAGTCATTCAAGAGTTTCTCAAATGAGGACCGTAATTCCTTGATTATAGCTTGTTGTTTATCCGGTCCTAGCACATAGGGTGCCGTATGGGAGGACAGCAAGGCTCCCGAACGGCACAGCAGGAACAGGGCAAACCTGGCAGATCCTGGAGAAAGAGGGTGATGCCGGGAGGAGCAGAGGCCACACACCCCAGCCTCCCCGCCACCAGCTTCAACCGCTCAAGCCGTTGTCGAGCAGTGGCTGAGCCCCTCCAGTCTTCCTCTCTGTCTGGTGAGATCCAACTGTGCCCCGCGGCCGCGGCACCCCGTGGTACCTGCGTGGGAGACCATGGCGGGAGAGAGCGAGGCTGCTTCAGCAACAGCCCCTGGAGCCAGATGTGCTCGCCGTGGTCTTCAGGAGCTATATAAAGGGCCAATGGCGAGGAAGATCACTGTCCCACCCATGGCAAAATCATTACTCAGCTTTTTCCCAGAAAGCACTTTCAAAAGTCTGCCACCCAAGGCTGGGTGAAAGCAGGGCTGGAAGGAGATGCTGAGGTTACCCTCAAGGTGGGCAGACGCCTGATTCAGTACAGATACACACAGGCACACACAGGAAGGCGTACACGTCTTCGCCATTTCTTCTTGGAAGGAGTTTGTTGATTTGACTAGAAGTCCCGGGGTTGACAGACACAGCCCCCAAGGAACATGTGACTAACCGGAGTTGAGGGTCAGTGCTCCACAGGGAATTTCTGGGGAGGGTCATGGTGAGCACATGTAGGCGTAAAGCTGGCACGAAGTTTGTAAAATGTATTATCTCTGGAAATTTCTGAAGCGTGCCCGTGCCAGAACATGGGGAAGGCCCTGATAACCACCGTGGATGTGGTTAGTCAAAGCCTTCATCTCCACTCTGCTTGGCCTTGAACATCATTGGATTCTCCATGGTGTCTTTGCAACTGTAGGCCTAGAACCAGAATCCATGCTCCAGAGTTATTTGTTGAAATCACTTATTCGTAGTTTGAGTGCCAACTTTGACCAGATACTCTTCTCGGGTCTCAGAAATGATGGCAAAAAAGTTAGACAAGGTCTTTGCCTTCAGGGAGCTGGTGTTCTAGTGGACAAGGAGCAGACAACAAACACCATTAATAAACAAGAATGTAACAGGTAATGAAAAGAGCCATACACATAAAACAAGGGATGAGATAGAGCGTGATGGGTGACACACTCTAAGTCAGGGGATCAGGAAAAGTCTCTCAGATGAGATACCATTGAAGCTGAGACCTGAAAGATGAGAAGGAGCCTGCTGTGGGAAGATCTGGGGAAAGAGTGTTCCAAGCAGGGGAGACCCTAGTGCAACAATGAGCTTGATGTGTCTGAGAGTGGGAAGCAGGTCATGGTAGCTGGAGTGAAGTGAGAGAAGGAGAGGGTGGTGGAGAGCTGGGCAGAGGCCAGGTCACAGAGGGCTTTAAAGAACTTGGGTTTACTTCCAAGTGTGATAAGGCACCACTGCATGGCTGTAGCTGGGAAAATATAGGCTCTGGTGTACTCTAAAGGGTGAGAAAGGTGTAGGCTGCTGAGCAGAGAATGGATTGTGTGATCCAAGATGGAAGCAGAGGAACCAGTTAGAAGGTTATGAAGCAGGCTAGGAGAGAGACGATGGTGGCTTCGATTAGGGTGGAGTGGATGAAGATGGAGTCTACAGAACTGGCTGGTGGACTGGTGTGGAGATGAACTGAAGAGAGGAATCAAGGATGACTCCTGGGATTTTGATAAAGCAGGTGAGTGGTTAATGTGCCATGGGGGAAAAGTCTGGAGATGAGAAATCAAGAGTCCTGTTTGGAATGAGTTGAGTTTGAGATGCCCACTGGGCATCTATTTAATGTCAAGCCAGCCATTGGATAAAAGTCAAGAGCTCAGAGATGAGGTCGGACCTGGGTGGTTCATAGAACCCAGTGCACAACGGAAGAGACAGCCAGCAACCCCCTTCCACCCTTAACCCAAGTCCCCCTCTAGTCGTTGCCGTCTCTTTCCTCTTCTTATCCAAGCTTCTTGACAGAGAGATCTAGACTCATTTTTACCTCACTTCCCAAACTGCCACAGTATGGGTTTCATCCCAATAATTCAAACCCCTCTAGAAAAGTCCACAGTAGGTAAAATTTTGGCCCCATGACTTTCACCCTCTGGTGTTTACTCCCACAATTATGTTACATTACACGGCAGAGGGGACTTTGCAGATGTAACTCAGGTTACTAATCAGTTGACCTTAAGATAGGTTGACTACCAGGTGGGTCCAATATTGTCACATGAGCCTTAAAAACAAAGAGGAAGGAAGAAGAAGTGAGAGAGACTCAAAGCATGAGAAAGACTCAACTGCCATTGCTGGCTTGAAGATGGAGGGGGCCAGGTGGAAAGCAGGGGAAGAAACTGAATTTGGCCAACAACCCATGAGTTTGGAAGAGGTCCCTGGGTCCCAGGTGAGAACTGCAGCCCCAGCTGACACCTTGACGTTAGCCTGGTAAGACCCCAAGGAGAGAATAGAATCTAGTTACACCCTGCTGGACTCCTGACCTACAGAAACTGTAGGACAGTAACTTTGTGGTCTTAAACTGCTAAATTTATGGTATTTGTGAGAAACAGTATAGTCGCTAGTGACCTCATATTGTCAATGTTACTGGGTTCTTTTCAGCCTTTGTTTGACTTAATCCCTTCATGGTATGCAATAATGCCAACTACTTCCTCCTTGAAAACTTTTTTTCCCCTCTCCTTTCGTGACGTTATCCTGATATATATATATTTTTTTAAATGTTTATTTATTTATTTGGCTACACCAGGTATTTAGTTGTGGCATGCGGGATCTTTTAGTTGCGGCATGTGGGATCTAGTTCCCTGACCAGGGATCGAACCTGGGCCCCCTGCATTGGGAGCAGGGAGTCTTAACCTCTGTACCACCAGGGAGGTCCCCTCCTGATATGTTTTGGATATCAGCCTCAGACAGTGCCTTCTGAGGCTGAATCATCTTCCTGCTTGGCCCTTTAATGGACATGCCTCCAGGGGCCCCACGCTTGGTCTGTTCCTCACACTTCAATGTCTCTCTCCTTCAGATCTAAATGTCCAACTGCCCAATGGATATCACCTGGACCTCACACTCGACATAGCCAAAGACCAGGATCTGAACCAGGGTAATAGTGAGAGTGGAGATGAAGATGTGTGGACAGATTGCTGAAACCTGTAAGAGGTAGAATCCAGTGTTTAGGAGGTGATTGGTTGGATCTAGGGAGAATGGAAAGGGAGGAATTGAGGATGACTTCCAGGTCTCTTGTTTGGGCAACTAAATAGATGGTGTTGCTCAAAACTGAGAGAGGATTACAGGGCTCGGGTGCTGTGAAGAATTCAGTTATTGACATGGGGAGGTGGAAGCGTTATGGAACCCTCAGGTGAAGATGTACAGCAGGCCACTGGACATCTGGATATGGAGCTTGAAGGAAGGAATCAGAGACATCCATTTGGGTGCCACCTGTATATTGTGTTGATAAAACTATAAGCCTACAAGACAGGACCAGTGTGAGTTGTGTAAGTCAAGAGCCCTGGGGCATACCTCCATTAACGGAACAGGTACAGGAAGAGGATTTAGTCTAAAACACCGAGGAGACATCCTCAAGAGGGAAAGAAATGTACTAGAAAAACATGTGGTCATGGAACAAGATGAGAAGTGGGTTTCAAGAAGGAGGAAACGATTGGCACCAGCAAAAGCTGCGGAGAGGTCAGATAAGATAAAGGCTGAAGAGATACACTAGGTTTGAGAACATGAGGTCACTGGGAACTTTGCTAGGGGAGTTTGAATAAATTGTTGGGGGGGCAGAAGCCATACTGTGGTGATTTTGGAACTGAGGAAAAACTAAAACCACCCAGTTGTGTTACCAAAACCCCAGGAGTCCTCCCTGGTTCATCTCTTTGATGTGTTTATATCACTGTAGATTCTTGGATATTGGTTTTATTCTTTAAAATGATGTGTGGATCCCTTTTTGTCTTATTTCCCAGTTCTGGAAATTTTTTCTCATAGCAGTAAAGGTGTTCTAATATAGGACAGTCAAAAAGAATGACAGATGTCCACAAGAGTGGGTGGTTTTGGAAGGATCACAATCAACAAATTGAACTTCCTCAAAATTAAAAAAATTTTTTCTCTTCTAAACACCCTGTTAAGAGGATGAAAAGACAAGCCTAGACTAGGAGGAAAATGTTTACCAAACGCAAATCTGACAAAGGAGTTGTGAGCAGAATGTATAAAGGATGCTCAAAACTCAATTTTATGGGTTAGGCAGTGGTTTCTTCTTACTATTTTTTAAAATATTTATTTATTTGGCTGCACTGGGTCTTAGTTGCAGCGTGCAACCTTCAGTGCAGCATGCGGGATCTAGTTCCCTGACCAGGGATCGAACCTGGGCCCCCTGCATTGGGAGCACAGAGTCTTCACCACCGGACCACCAGGGAAGTTCCTAGGCAGTTGTTTCTTAAAATGACACAAAAAGCACAAGCAACCAAGAAAAAACATAAATTACATCTCATCGAAATTAAACACTTTTGTTTGTCAAGGGACACTACCAAGAAAGTGAAAGACAAGCCACAGAATGGGAGAAAATCATGGACAAGACAGGGGGCTAGTATCCAGAATATATAAAAACTCAACAGTACAAAGACAACCCAATTTAAAAATGACCAAAGTATTTGAATAGACATTTCTCCAGAGAAGATACACAGGTGGCCAATAAGCACATGAAAAGCTGTTCAACATCATTAGTCAGGTAACTGCAAATAAAAACCACAATGAGCTACCACTTCACACCTATTAAGATGGCTATAGTTTTTGTAAACGTAAAATAATCAGTGTTGGTGAGGATATGAAAAAATTGGAACCCCCGTATATTGCTGGTAGAAATGTAAAATGGTGCGGCTTCTGTGTAAAACACTTTGGCAGTTCCTCAAAATGTTAAACATAGGACTTCCCTGGTGGCGCAGTGGTTCAGAATCCACCCGCCAATGCAGGGGACACAGATTCCATCCCCGGTCTGGGAAGATCCCACATGCCGCGGAGCAACTAAGCCCGTGTGCCACAACTACTGAGCCTGCGCTCTAGAGCCCCCGAGCCACAACTGTTGAGCCTGCGTGACACAACTACTGAAGCCTGCGCACCTAGAGCCTGTGCTCCGCAAGAGAAGCCACCGGAGAAGCCTGAGCACCGCGACAAAGAGTAGCCTCTGCTTGCATCTAGAGAAAGCCCGTGCGCAGCAACGAAGATCCAATGCAGCCAAAAAAAAAAAAAAAAAAAAGTTAAACATAGAGTTACCATATGACCCAGCAATTTCATTCCTAGGTATCTACCTAAGAGAAACGAAAACATATGTTTATACCAGACTTGTACACAAATGTTCACAGCAGCATTGTTCGTAAGAGTCAAAAAGTGGAAACAACTCAAATGTCCATCAGCTGATGAATGGATAAACAAAATGCCTTCTACCCATATATAGAAAATTATTCAGCCATAAGAAGGAATGCAGTACTGACACATGCTACAACACAGATGAACCTTGAAACCATTATGCTGTGAAAGAAGCCAGTCATGGAAGGACAAATACTGTATAACTCAACTTACATGAAATATCTAGAAGATGCAATTACAGAGAAAGAAAGCATATTGGTGGTTGACAGGGACTGGGCCAATGGGGCGGTGGGGCTTGACTGCTAATGGGTGGTGCTTCCTTTTGGGGTGAGGAAAACGTTGAAAATTAGATTACAGTGACAGCTGCACTATGAATATAGTGGCCCTGTGAATATACTAAAAACCCCAGAATTGTACACTTTAAACGGGTGAATTTTAGTTATGTAAATTAGATCTCAATCAAGAGGTTGCCTTTCCAAATTATAGGAACCAGAATCATCTTACCCCATTAATTTCACGAACCGGTGCCCAGGAGTCCCTAGAATGTCGGGCAGTGGGCTAGGTGCTGGGAGGATGGAGAGACGAATGAGATTGGACGAGTCTGAAATGGGGCCTTGGTGCTAAACGGGTTGTATAGTTGGGCAGTGATTAAAACCCCTAACTCAGGGATTAAAGAAATCCACCTTAGAATCCACTGATGAGAGTGTTCAGATTATTTGGCCTTGGGCTCATTTCTCCTCTCCAGTTCTGCCAAACAGGGATGAGAATTAACACTTTATTCCGAGGGGGTTCGGAGTAGAAATAGAAACAGATTAACAACTGGGAAGCGCTCAGTACCTGCTGGGGGCCCCCAAGGTTATAACCCCCAGGCTGTGGTGGGGAAGTGTATTTTTAACCCAGCGAACGTGGGGCTGAGTCGGGGTCTCAGATTCCCGGCTGGGGAAAATTTCGCCCGCAAGGGGAGGAAGTGGGTTTCACGAGGGCCGGCGCGGGCGCGCGCCCCCGCTTGCTGGAGCACGCGCCCGGCCCTGGCGCACGCGCGCGTCCTGGCGGTTGCCTAGCAACCGGGTGGCGTGGAGAACGCGCGATCATGGAGACGCCCGCCCTGACTGTGAGCGCCGCGGTCTGGGAGCACCTGCGGAAGTTGTGTCTGCACGAGTTCCCGTGCGGCACGGGCAGCTGGGTGCGGGCGCTGGCGGGGCGGCTGGAGGAGGGGCTCGGGGTTCTGGGGGACGGAGGGGACTGACCAGGGGCCAGGCCGGGGCCTAGGGGCGGAGAGCGGGGTCGGGGTGGTGCTGGCCCTGGGTGCTGAGCGGGCCGCCAGCCCCAGGAGTTGGCTGGTCTGGAGAAACCTGAGAGGATGTTTGCGTCTGGGCGTTTAGGGAGCGTCCTGACCGGGGTGGTGGGGGGATGGGGATGGATTGTGGGAACAGGGACACTGCAGGGGTGGACGGGATAGGCCCCCCGGGGCCTGTGGGCGCTGACGCAGGGTGGAGGGCAGGGACCCCCCCCCCCCACCACCACCACCACCACCACCAGAGCAGGACCCCATCCTGAGCGCATCAGGCGGATCTGGGGCAGGCGACTGGCTGTCTTAAAGACACCGGGCTCCTTTGGGGTGAAAAGCTCATCCTGAGAGCAAGGCTTGCAGTTAGGACCCTGCTGTGCTGTGGCCACAGGGGCCATCCTCATCACCTAAGTGCACAAGGAGCATGACATTGAGAACCCGGGGCTTCCCAGGTGTGCCCGGAAGTCTTGAGTCCCGAAGGGTTCCCGGGGACTTGGTGGGAAGCTGGGGCCCCACCTACTCTTGTCGGCTGGTGTCCAGTTTCATAGAAGAGAAAACTGAGATACCAATCAAGGAACTAATTTATTTGTTTCAACAACAAACATGGATTGGGCACCTACTATGTGCCTGGCATTGTGCTGGACTTGGGGGTTTCATACATAGATGTCTCTCAAGAGGAAGGAGTGGGAGAGAGTAAACTCCAGGACCGAAGTCTTTCATCCTCCACTTATGGCATCTAAAGGTTCTGAATTTACCTTTTCAGGCTTTGCCGCCTGTTCTTCAAAAACCTTTCCTTGGCTCGTTACAGCCCACAGATTGCCTTTTGCACCTCCTGGCTTCTAAACTCTCCCTGATTGTCCTGTTTAACAATCGATTCCATTTTGAGAGTTTTGAGTCCTTGAGAGGGGCTGAGTCATAACGAGAGAAATTCTCTGCCTCCACCTCTGCAGAATAAGTCGCGCTTTCTTCCTCAAACTTACCGAGCATGGCGGGAGCTGATCCCCCGAGAGGAGGACGCTGTGGGCCCTGGGGAGGAGACGGTGGATGCCCTGCTGGGCCTGGTCTGCAGCCCCCACTCACCCTGGGCCCTGCTGGAGGGCTCAAGCGCTGAGGACCGTTTTCTGAGAGAGCTGGCCATCCAGAATCCCCTGATGCTCAAAGACAGCTTCTTCTACACCTACTTCAGGTCGCTACGGGTGGTGGACAAGCAGGTGAGCACTGGGGGCGAACACCAGGTACAGGGTTGGTGTTGGGGGGGCCATTCCCCTTACAGGCCTTGGTGGTAAGACCTAGCTCTGCCTTCCCCTGATTAATCTCACCAGCTTGTCCACAGAGCAGGGCCAACAACCCTGGCGAGCTGGCCTAGTCTGTTACCCCAGAGAAGGGAGGCCCAGCCGGGAAGGGCCCCTAATGTCCTTGAAGCCAAAGTCAACTGAGGATTCACAGACAGACCCCTGAAGCTTCTGGTCTGATGCTGCTGGGTGTAAACTAGAATGATTCCTTAAGACCATAGGATTCACTGTGGCTCTGGGGTGGACAGCGGAGAAGATGGGATTCCTGGCTTCAGGAGCTGACGGTCCAACAAGGGACACAGGACATGAGCTGGAAGTTGTCCAACACCTACAGTCGGAGGAGGGGTGAGGGTTGAGAGGTGACAGGCCACTGTGGCGGCCGAGACACTCGAATCCTGGCAGGAAAGGCGTGCAAGAGAAGAAAGGGTTTGGGGTGTGGGGCGGTCACTCTCTGCAGATGCATGTGCCATTGCCGTCCTCACTCCAGTGCCGCCTCACGCACTGGAGCTCTGTGCTCCCTTTCCTCCCTTCCAGGTGAGCCTGGTGGACAAGGACCTCCTGAAATTTGTGAAGCTTGAAGAGTTGGTGCTGAGTGCTAATCAAATCAAGGAGATTGACACCACCAACCTGCCCCCAACTCTCAAGGTAAAGGAGCCCAGGTTCCATTCCAGGTCTTGGAGCCAATGCTGCCCAGAGGCCCTGCCCCTCCTCTGCCCCCCCCCCCCCCCCCCCCCCCCCCGCCACAGAAGGTTTGGCCATCGTGACTGTGCTAAGGGCCAGCCTCAGGCTTTGGAGAGGTAGGCCTGATCCCTCAAAAAGTTAAACCTAGAATTTCCACGTGACCCAGCAATTCCCTTCCTAGGTATACACCCCAAAGAATACAAGGCAGGAATCAGACAGATTCCTGTACGCCAGTGTTCACAGCAGCGCTATTCACAATAGCCAACAGGTGGACGCAGCCCGCTTGTTATCAGCAGATGAATGGAGCGGCAAAATGTGGTCTGTCCACACCGTCATAAAAAGGAATGACATATGTACAACATGGATGACCTTGAAAACATGATGCTGAGTGAAGGAGGCCGGACACAAAAGGCCACGTATTAGATGATTGCACTGCATGAAATATCTAGAAGAGGCAAATCCATAGAGACAGAGAGTAGATTAGTGGTTACCAGGGGGAGGGATTGGGGAGTTATAGCTTAATGGGTACACAGTTTCTGTCTGAGTAATGAAAAATTTTGGAAATGGATAGTAATGATGGTTGTACATTAAGTGAATGTACTTAACGCTGCTGAATTGTCCACTTAAAAAGGGTTGAAATGGCAAATTATATACATTTTACCACAATAGAAAAGTTTTAAAAAGAGGTAGGCCAGGCTTTTTTTTTAAAGAATACTTTATTTTTAATAAATTTATTTATTTTTGGCTGTGTTGGGTCTTCACTGCTGCGCGTGGGCTTTCTCTAGTTGTGGTGAGCGGGGGCTACTCTTCGTTGCGGTGCGTGGGCTTCTCATTGCGGTGGCTTCTCTTGTTGTGGAGCACGGGATCTAGGCGCACGGGCTTCAGTAGTTGTGGCACGCTGGCTCAGTAGTTATGGCTCGTGGCCTCTAGAGCACAGGCTCAGTAGTTGTGGCGCACGGGCTTAGTTGTTCCACGGCATGTGGGATCTTCCCAGACCAGGGCTCGAACCCGTGTCCCCTGCATCGGCAGGCAGATTCTTTTTTTTTTTTTTTTTTTTGCGGTACGTGGGCCCCTCACTGCTGCGTCCTCTCCCATTGTGGAGCACAGACTCCAGACACGCAGGCTCAGCAGCCATGGCTCACGGGCCCAGCCGCTCTGCGGCACGTGGGATCCTCCCAGACAGGGACACAAACCCGTGTCCCCTGCATCGGCAGGCAGACTCTCAACCACTGCGCCACCAGGGAAGCCCGGCAGGCAGATTCTTAACCACTGTGCCACCAGGGAAGCCCCAAAAAGAGGTAGGCCAGGCTTTATTACGAGTCTTCAGCTGAGCATATCAAAATGGTCTCAATTTTAAATTAAATGCTGAGACTAGTAGATTTTGTGGCAGAAGAGGCTCAGAAGTATGGCTCAGTACTGGGCTCAAGAAGAAAGCGGGCAAGGCCTTGGAGGAGAAATACAAGAACTCTGTAATCTTTGGGTTTATTCCCTATTTCAGCCAGGGGCCCTTTGGCTTTGCCAGAGACAACTGCCATGAGTCGAGAAATTGCAAAAATGTTAACTCGGGGCTTCCCTGGTGGCGCAGTGGTTATGAATCTGCCTGTCAATGCAGGGGACACAGGTTCAAGCCCTGGCCCGGGAAGATCCCACGTGCCACGGAGCAACTAAGCCCGTGCACCGCAACTACTGAGCCTGTGCGCCTAGAGCCCATGCTCCACGACAAGAGAAGCCACCACAATGAGAAGCCCGCGCACCGCAATGAAGAGTAGCCTCCGCTCGCCACAACTAGAGAAAGCCCACGCGCAGCAACGAAGACCCAACACAGCCAAAAATAAAAATAAATAAATTTTTAAAAAGTGTTAACTCATTTCCTTTCCCACTCTCTCCGACATCACCTCCACTCCATATTTTAAAGTTTCCTTCACAACAGGAAAAGAAACTTTTTTTTTAATTTTTAAGATTAATTTTTATTGCAGTATAGTTGCTTTACAATGTTGTGTTAGTTTCTACTGTACAGCAAAATGAATCAGTTATACGTATACATGTATCCCCTCTTTTTTGGATTTTGGTCCCATTTAGGTCACCACAGTGCATTAAGTAGAGTTCCCTGTGCTCTACAGTATGTTCTCAGTAGTTACCTATTTTATACATAGTATCGATAGTGTATATATGTCAATCCCAATCTCCCAATTCCTACCACCCCCACTTTCCCCCTTGGTAGCCATACATTTGTTCTCTACATCTGTGTCTATTTCTGCTTTGCAAATAAGATCATCTATACCATCTTTCTAGATTCCACATATATGCATTAATATATGATATTTGTTTTTCTCTTTCTGACTTACTTCACTCTGTATGACACTCTCTAGGTCCATCCATGTCTCCGTAAATGACCGAGTTTCGTTCTTTTTATGGCTGAGTAATATTCCATTGTATATATGTACCACATCTTCGTTATGCATTCCTCTGTTGATGGACACTTAGGTTCCTTCCATGTCCAGGCTACTGTAAATAGTGCTGCAATGAACACTGGGGTGCATGTGTCTTTTTGAAGTATGGTTTTCTCAGGGTATATGCCCAGTACTGGGATTGCTGGGTTGTATGGTAATTCTATTTGTAGTTTTTTAAGGAACCTCCATACTGTTCTCCATAGTGGCTGTATCAATTTACATTCCCACCAACAGTGCAAGAGGGTTCCCTTTTCTCCCCACCCTCTCCAGCATTTATTGTTTGTAGATTTTTTTTTAATTTATTTATTTTTGGCTGTGTTGGGTCTTCGTTGCTGCGTGCGGGTTTTTCTCTAGTTGTGGAGAGTGGGGGCTGCTCTTCATTGCGGTGCGCAGGCCTCTCATTGCGGTGGTCTCTCTTGTTGCGGAGTACGGGCTCTAGGCGCACGGGCCTCAGCAGTTGTGGCTCGTGAGCTCTAGAGCGCAGGCCCAGTAACTGAGTCACACAGGCCCAGTTGCCCCACGGCATGTGGGATCTTCCAGGACCAGGGCTCGAACCTGTGTCCTCTGCATTGGCAGGTGGATTTCTAACCATTGCGCCACCAGGGAAGCCCTGTTTGTAGATTTTTTTAAATGATGGCCATTCTGACCGGTGTGAGATGATACCTCACTGTAGTTTTGATTTGCATTTCTCTAATGATTAGTGATGTTGGAGCATATTTTCTTGTGCCTCTTAGCCATCTGTACGCTCACTTTGGAGAAATGTCTATTTAGGTCTTCCGCCCCGCCCATTTTTTGATTGGGTTATTGGTTTTTTTTAATATTGAGCTGCATGAGCTGTTTGTATATTTTGGATATTAATCTTTCGTCAGTTGCTTCATTTGCAAATATTTTCTCCCTTTCTGAGGGTTGTCTTTTCATCTGAAAAGAAACTTTCTGACACCTGCTGTGGGAATATTTTCTTCCAGGATTCTTAGAAGGGGGTCCAGGTGGGCACAGGGAGACGAGGCATGAGTACTTCGTAATTCCTCTCCTGAGTTGCCCAGGGTGGAAGCAGGGAGTGGGTTCCGTTTTGTCTGGGCTCATGGGCTGTCTTTCCACCCGCGTCGCAGGTGCTGGAGCTCTACGGCAACAAGATGACCAGCATGGAGTGTCTGTGCAGCCACCCGCCCCCAAGGCTCCAGCACTTGGGGTTGGGTCACAACAAGCTTCTGGGCCCCCTGGAGAGTCTATACGTCACCAGTGATTACTGGTAACTCGGGAGCCCCACGTGGAAAGAGGGAGGGAGGGGTCGAGCATTAGATTTGGGCCATTCTATGCTGGTGACTTGGAGAACTCAGCTTTGCTCTTTTCTATAATAACTCCTGGTTGACTGCTAAGTCTGGACCTAGGATTTATTTCTCTGACCCCATAAACAAAAAACCCCCTGAGGCCCAGGGAAGGACACCAAGAGGTAGTGGGAATGAGTGGGATCTTCTGCTTCAGGGTTTCTGTTGGCACTCAGGCCAGCTAATTCTTGGTTGTGAGGGCCGTCCTGGGCACTGCCGTAGGTGGAGCAGAACCCCCGGCCTCTACCCACCAGATGCCAGTAGCACCCACCCCACACCAGCTGCGACAGCCAGCAGGTCTCCAGACAGCACCACATGTCCACTGGGGGGCAGAACCACCCCCAGCTGAGAACTGCTGCCCTACAGACAGCTCTCGGTTAGACCTTGTCTTCTTGGTGGGTGAGCAGTGGGAAACTGAAACGCTGGATCTGAGGAGTCTCAGGGCCTCAGATACCATCCGTGAAAATCCATCAGAGGAAGCGGGGCCAGGGAGGCCTGTCAGAGAAGCTCTGAGGATTCCTGGGGCTCAGCATCCTGGGCAGCACTTCCCCGGGCTGACGTTCATGACTGTTCCTTTCTTCACAGCCCAGAAGGGGCACGAGGCGCAGGGCAACATCCTTGCCCTGTTTCCCAGGCCTCCTGGGAACGTGCTCGTGGAAGGTCCGTCTCTCTGACCCTAATTTCCTCCTTCCTCCCCTTTCCCTACTCTTGGCCAAGCTGCCTCTTCACAGCCTTGGCCGTGTACAATTCTGGATCCCTTCCCTCCACTGACCTCAGCCGTCAGGGTGAGCACAGGAAGGAAACATACACTTTGGACTTCGTGTGACAGCTGAGTTCAGGCTCGTACCATGGACAGAGTTCTAAGTGTTCTGGGTTTTGATTTGGAAAACAGACTTCCGGTAACGTAACCTGCTTCATGCTGAGTATGGATTTCATAGCAACACATGCGTGTGTGAAACCTCCGTCTTTTGCTGTTTTGAATTTAAAAGGATTCACTTCCTGCGAATCAATTTTGCTGAGGTTTCCACCAGTTCTCTTGAAGGAGGCTGATATTGGGTCAGCACGAAACGTTCTTCTCGGGTGTTTTCGTCACTGGCTGGCCAACGTCGCGGGCAGGATGGGAGGGGGGAGGGAGGGGAGTTGAAGTTCCTGAACTCCACAACTGGGAGGCCATCACACGTGATGGCGGGATTGTGTGATGCTTAGTCGCCTCGTGGGTTTGGGTTCTGTTTGTTGTTTTTGCACCTCTGTTCTCAGGGCTGAAATTGATTTGCTTTCTGCTTTGTGCAGCAGGAAGGCCCTCTCCTCCAGGTCGGGGTGCAGGGCACCTCCTCTGTCCTCACCGGCCAGTTCTTCTTCACCCACGTCCCCCAGGAAATGAACCAGATGGCTTCCTGTGGTCATGCGCTGGTCTGACTCTGGAGAGCGTCCTCCAGCTTTAGACCCCTCGAGCCTCATGCACCCTCTTCCCAGGCCCCGCTATTTACCGACCTCTCCTACCCCCACCCGCTGCTCCTCCGCTCAGAGGCTCCCCTCCACCTTCCTCGGCAGTTTGTCCCTCTCTGCTGAGAGCCTTCTAGATGCACAACCCCGCATTAGGCTCTATGGGAGATAGACGGTTAACTGAGAAGAGGTCTGTATACGTGGAAGTCCGGTAGAGGCGGGATGTGGCGGCGGCCACCTCTATGCCACAGTAAGGAGGGAGGCCACTGGGAGAACCAGAAACCCCTTCCCAACAGGGGGGCTAACCCAGGTCAAGGGCAGCACAAGGCTTGAGAGTCGAGCATGGGCACAGCCTCCCGTCCCGTCCTCAGCCCCAGGCCTTGTCCATCAGGGACTCGGGGTGCTGGGGGATGCAGGTGCCGTGGCAAGATCACAGCTACCTGTCCCCACCCCTTTGCTTACCTGGCCTCTTGACTTCCGGCGGTCCCACTCACCTTCCAGGCCCAACCTCATCTCCCTGGACCTGAGCTTCAACGACCTGACGGACCTGCAGGGCATGGTGTCCGGCCTCCGAACGCTGCAGCGCCTGAGGTTGCTCGTGCTGCAGGGGAACCCGCTGGCCCTGGTGCCCTGCTACCGGGGCTTCATCATCGACGGCCTGTCTGGCCTCTGCGTGCTGGACGACATCACCGTGGCACCCAGCGAGAAGCATCTGTTCCGTGGGCTCAGCCACAGCGGGGGTGAGGGAGCCGATGTGCAGGGCAGGGTGGGGGGCTAGGGGGACCTGCTGGCCCGACCATCACCCTACTGGCTGCACGTGTCTGTCTGTCATCCAGCTCCCTGGCTGACCCAGACCCTGGTCAGGTGTAGGTCACCTTCTTGGTCAGAGTTCTCTCCCAGATTTTGATCGTCGTGATTGAGATTTGGCGACAGAAATGGTAGGGAGGCTGGGACCATCAGTCCCCTCCCTTCCTAGACAAATGGGAAACATTCTTTAAATTAGTTTCTTGGCGTCCGTGGTGGCTTGAGATCACCCCCTTGTGGCTCACAGCACAAGCTGCACCAGAGCCTTCTCAAGGTCAGGGTGACAAAACATTGATAAAAATAGCTACGCCTACTGAGTACCAGCACGGGCTAAGGTAACATAGTCTCCATCTGTAACTCTCCTGCAAAGAGGCTACTACCATTCCCATTTTACACGTCAGGAAAACAAGGCTTAAGAGTGGCCTCTTGCCCAAAAGAGACTTACCCCAAATCACGGGTGTGTTGAACTTGGTAGAGCTGGGATTCGAACCCAAGTCTGCAGAGTGAGGCTCAGCCCTGTTTGGAGGAAAGAAGGCAGGAGCTGAGCTCGCCTGCCCTCCCCTGCTGTCTGCCTGCCCAGTCCCTCCCCGCAGCTCCCCTCACCCCTGCCCATTCCCCCCTGCAGATCTCCTGGCGCATGAGGCGCGGTTAGTGGTGACTGTTGGACATGTCAGAGGGGTTCTGGACTCCTCGGTCTTGGACCCGGAACCAGGGCCCCAAGGCCCTTTCATCACTTACAGCTATTATGTAACATACGAGTTTGTGGAAGATGAGGAAGGCGAAGGAGATGAATACGGCCGCGTGCTGGCTGAGGTGTGTCCGTGGGGGCTCTGCTCTCGGGTCCTCAGGGGCTCCTGTGCAGGCACAACGGCTTTGGGGACCCAGGAAAACCCTTAACGTGGATCTTTCCAATTCACACCCTACTCTGAGCAGGAAACTGGCTTCCGCTCGGCCTGTTTCTTGCAGCCGGAGTAATTCTCAACCGTGTTCACCCCTTCCCATCCCCCCTGAAATGGGAGCAAAGGACATAACAAGGGAGCAGCCCAGAGTTTCGCGACTAGGCTGCTGGCTTCCCCACCACGTTCTCCAGCTGCCCCTACACCTCCCGGCTCCCTTCCTGTCACAAGAAAACCCAACGGTGTCATCCCACTAGGAGAAATGCCTGGGGCCAGGACTTCCCTGGCGGGCCAGTGGTTAAGACTCTGCGCTTCCATTGCAGGGGGCGCGGGTTCGATCCCCGGTCGGGGAACTAAGGTCCCATGTACCGCAGGGCGTGGCCAAAAGAACCAAAAATACACGAGGGTCCCCAGCTCATGTGGAAGTTGTTACTATTTTTACTGTTAACATAGAACTTTCAGGAAAAAACAGGACTGGTAGTTTTTTTTATAACTTCCTGCCTCCTAAGTCCACATGTTTGCTTTGCTTCACATCCATCAAACACTGGTGCCCATTTACACCACGTTCGCATAGTGTCAGGTGAGAGCTCTGAGGCCAGCGGCCCTGGACGTGTTTTCGTGTCTTCTGTGGCAGATCGTCAAGCCCCCGCCCAGCACGGAACAGCTGGGTGAGGACATTCCCAAAGAGCCCATCAAAGAGGCTGAAGACTCTGTAGGGTCTGGGCTGGCCTCCCAGTCCCAGTCCAGGGAGCTGGAGGAGTCCGGCGCCTCAGCGCCCTTGCCGCGGCCCATGGACTCTGCGGAAGAGCAGGCCAAGCTGCGGCCGCGCCTGGATCCCCGGCTCTGGCCATCCCCGGGGTAAGGATGCTCACCGGGCTGGGAACAGGGCCCAGACCACACCTGCGTTTATCGTTCTGCATTCTACTCTGTCCCCTGCCCTCCCTGACCCCGCAGCCTCACGCTGTGCCCACATGTGCACATCTTCTCAAAGTGCCCTCCCAGCCTTGTCCCTGGTCCCCAGCACAGCCCCCTGGGTGATGGCCCCCATGTCTCCATCTCCCCTCCCCAAGGACAGTTCTCTTTAGCACAGTCCGCAAGCCCTGGTCTGACGTCATCCCCTGCAACTACGAGATGCAGCACGTGCTCAAGGACCTGGTGCGGCTCAAGGCCTTCCTGCTCTCAGGGACCACCGTCACCATCGTGGAGGAGAAGGTGGGAGGCTGGAATTCTCCAGGGGTGGTCTTTGATTTCTCTGCCCCACTTCTCCTCTGTTCCGCTCTTCTGTCGGGCATCTGTAGCCCTGCTCCCTTGTTGGCAGGGTCTTGGTGCCTTTCCAGAAAGATCCTGGCTAGCTCCAACCCAGCTTCTGTCCCCTAGATTCTCTCCTGGCCTGCGGTGCCGCCTTCCCCCAACAGTCCCTCGGCTGCTAAGAAGGGAAAGGGAGAGAAGGACAAGAAAGGGAAGGAGAAAGACAAGGAAGAGAAAAACAAGAAGGGAAAAGATGGGAAAGACAAAGCAGGCAAAGGGGAGAAAGAACCAGCCAAGGTGCCTCTGTGTGGGGCGGCCGGGGGCGGGGCTGCTCCCTTGGTCCCCTGCTCCCCGCTTCCACTCGCCCAGCCTCTCCCCACAGGAGCAGAAGGGGAGCAAGAAGAAGGAGCTTCGTAAGGATCTGCGCCAGGACCCGCCTGTCCTCCGGGTGCTGGGCAGTGGCCCGGTGGACCTGGAGCCCCTGCTCTCCGGGGAGCCATTCGTGTCCACCGTGTGCAACTTCGGGGTGGTCCGTACCTTGGAGACCGACAGGCTGACGCTTTACAGGGTACAGCAGTGCCCCTGGCCTCCCCTGCCCACAGAAGCCTGGCCAGGCTGTGGGAGGGAGGGGGAGGCGGGGAGGGGGAGGGGGCCAGAACCACAGGAGGGGGCGCTGGAGGGGTGACGCAGCAAGGGTCACCTGCATGGTGGGCGGCCTTCTCGAGTGCGAGGGGCCAGGCAAGCGGGCAGGTCGGGCAGCTGCTCCCCAGGAGACCAGGAGAGGCCCTGGCGGGGGTGAGGGTACCCACCCTTTCCCCAGCATCCCCCCACTCCAGCAAGGAACTTATTTTGTGGTTCTTCCTCTCAGAATTCAAAGAAGAAGAAGAGTGAGAAAGCTAAAAATGGTAAGACCGATGATGGTAACAGGGCAGGGGGTGTTTACTGAGGACCAGTCCTAGTCCGTTCAGGTCGCTGTGAAATTCCACAGCGTGGGTGGCGTGTAAACAACAGACATTTATTTCCAGCTGCTCTGAAGGCCAGGAAGTCAAAGACCAAGTTGTCAGCAGCGTCAGGTGAGAGTCCTGTTCCTGGTTCGCGCCTTCTTCCTGGGTCCTCACCTGGCGGAAGGGACCAGCGGTCTCCCTCTGCCCTCATGATGTAACCGCCTTCCAAAGGCCCCGCCTCCTAATATCATCACCTTTGGGGGCTGGGATTTCAACATATGAATTTGGGGAAGGGCACAAATATAGCAGGACTTGCTGAGGGATCAGCCTGATTGGGGACCAAAGGAATGGAAGGATGGAGAATCATATCTTCCAGCCGGTGGGAGGGACGGCCATGTCTACCCTGATGAACAAACCCTGTGTCTTCCCTGCAGCCCTGCTGCGGTCATGACATGGGCAGGACAGGCATTCTGGGGTAGGGGCCAGGAGGGAATGAGTAGGGAGGCCCAGGGTTGGGAGTGTCCAGGGTCCTTCTGGCTCAGCGGTGGTCCTGCTTCTGCAGGACGTTAGCCCTCCCTTATAAGGAGCCTGGACTTGTTGTATGGGCAGTGGCAGCATTGAAATAGGTAAGTTTTAGATTTAATTTTTTTTAAGATTTATTTATTATTTTATTTATTTTTGGCTGCATCGGGTCTTAGTTGAGTCATGCGGGATCTTCGTTGAGGTGCATGAGCTTCTCTCTAGTTGTGGCGTGCAGGCTCCAGGGCACGTGGGCATTGTAGTTTGCAGCAGGCAGGCTCTCTAGTTGAGGCGCGCAAGCTCAGTAGTTGTGGCGCGTGGGTTTAGTTGCCCCGTGGCATGTGGGATCTTAGTTCCCTGACCAGGGATCAAACCCGTGTCCCCTGCATTGTAAGGCGGATTCTTTACCACTGGACCACCAGGGAAGTCCCTAGATTTAATTTTTAGAACTGTCTGGCTTGGAGGGAGAGGTAGGAGACAGGTCACTCAGCTGGGAGACTGCTGCAAAAGTCTAAAGCAAGTCCACAGCAGCCCGATTCAGAACAGCCAAAAAGTGGAAACAGCCCAAATGGCTATCAGCGGATGAAAGGATAAACAAAATGTGGTCCATCCATACAATGGGATATTATTCCGTCACAAAGAGGATTGAAGCACTGACATGTCCTAAACCACAGATAAACCTTGAAAACTCAATGCTAAGGGAAAGAAGCCAGACACAAAAGACCACATAACGATTTTATATGAAATGTGGAGAATTGTCAAATCCATAGAGACAGAAAGTAGATTAGTGGTTGCCTGGGGGCAGGGGAAGGAGGGAATGGGGCATGACTGCTTAGTGGGTGCGGGTTTTCCATTTGGGGTGACGAAAATGCTCTGAAATGAGCCGTGATGGTTGCACAACATCGTAAATATACTAAAAGCCCCTGAACTGTACCTTTTTTATTTTTTCACACACACACTGTATTTTATTTTTACAAGAGATAAATAAACTGACACCAAGCATTGTAAATGAATGACCATAACAAAAGCAACAATGATTGCAATTACCAAACACAACAAAGGGTTATAGTTAATAAGCCAACAAAGGAGAGAAAATAGGGATTATAAAAATATTCAGTTAATCTGAAGGTGGAAACAGAAAAAACAAAGAACATATGGGATAAATAGAAAACAGCAAGATGGTAGACTTAAACCCAATTATATTGAGTCACATGAAATATAAATGGTCTAAACACCCAGTTAAAAGGCAGAGATGATCAGATTGGATAAAAAAGTAAGACCAAGCTATCCGCCTATCAGAAACCCTCTTTAAATATAAAGATACAAAAATATAAGAAATAAAAAGGATGGAAAGAGATATTCATGCTAACACTAATCAAAAGAAAATGGGAGTAGCTGCATTAATATCAGACAAAGTAGATTTCAGAGCAAAGACTATTACCAGGGATAAAGAGGGTCATTTCATAATAAAGGAGTCAGTTCATTGGGAGGATGTAACAGTCCTTAGTGTGTATGCACCTAATCATTGTTTCAAAATACATGAAACAAAAGCTGATAGAAGTACAAGGAGAAAGAGACAAATCCAAAATTATATTCAGAGATTTCAGCACAAATAAGTAATTGATAGAACAAATAGAAAATCAATAAGCATGTAGAAGACTTGAATCACACTCTGCCAATTAACTTGAGCTAACTGACAGCTACAGATCACTCCATCCAATCACACACACACACACACACATTCTTTAAGTGCACACAGAACTGAGATATTCTATAACCTGGGCCATAAAGCAAGTCTCAATAAGTTTAAAAGAATTCAAGTCATATAAAGTATCCTCTATGACTACAGTGGAATTAAACAGAAAAATATTTGCAAAATCCCCCAATTTTTAGAAACTAAATAACACACTTCTAAATAAGCTATGGGTCAAAGAAGAAATCAAAAGGGAAATTAGAAAGTATTTTGAACTGAATGGAAATAAAAATACAAAATGCCAAAATTAGTAGGATATAACAAAGCAGTATTTAGAGAGAAATTTATTGCACTAAATGCGTATATTAGAAAAGCTTCTAAAACTAATAAGTGAGTTTAACAGGGTTGCAGAATACAGGGTCAGTATTCAAAAAACGTTTCCATATATGAGCAATGAACAATCAGATATCATAAATTTTAAATAATACCATTTACAATAGCATTATCAATAGAAGTTCTATATGTTGAAAACTATAAAATGTTACTGAGAGAAACCAGACCTAAATCGGTGAAGATATATACTATGTACATAAATCAGGAGATTCAACATTGTTAAGATGTTGGTTTTCCTCAGATTGATCTACAGTCAATAAAATCTCAATCATAACCCTGGAGGGATTTTTTTTTTCTTTTTTTTTTGGTAGAAATCAGCAAGCTGATTCTCAAGTTCATATAGAAATTCAAAGGATCTAGGACAGCCAAAACAACTTTGAAAAAGAACAAAGGACTTAACACTACTGGAATTGAAGACCCAGACAAATATGGACATGAGATTTGTGATTGAATCCTTGGGTTAAAATGGTTTTAAACAAAACTTTTTTTTTTTTTTTTACATTTTTGCAAATTTCTTTAATGTCTGGCTTAATTGAGGAAGCCATATTTGCATAACTGCTTCTGCAGTCAGTCTCTGTGATGTGTTGCTGTAGTTGAAGTGTATGAAGAAAATCTGACCTCACGTGGACATCTACTTGGAAAAGAGGGAAATATTTTAATAGGCTTTTAAATAACTGTGGATATTCCTCTTTGCATGAGACTTGACAACTAGTAGTTTTTTAAAGGTTGTTACAGTGTGAAAACTGAATCTATATGGATGAATTTTTTCATAATCAGTTATGTTAAATTAATCCATTGGTCTACATTGCCTTTTTTGTTTTTAACATTGCATTTTGAATGGCTATCTTACCCATGCACAATTGTTAACATCTGGCAATTGTTATTGGTAAAGTACTGGTTCACTGAGTTATGCAGATCTTCCAACTGTTGACACATTTTTTTTTATCCATTATCCAAAAATCGCGTTCTTTATCATCAACCATAACATCAGAAAAGTCTTTTGAGTATTGGAAAACTGTTAAGTCCATGGTGGCAGATACAGTGTTACAAAGTTCTAGTTTCTACTTGAAAGTTCAAATGTTATAAATGTATTTATCAAAATGCTTTCAGTTGTTTTCCCTGAAGTGCCAGGCTTCATTCTTTTTTTAGAAAATATCTGACAAATATTCACGTCGAAATAACCATATTTTGTCAGCGTACTTTCAAGTGAAAAAGATGTTCCAAGAAAAAGCAGCTAGTTCATCTTGTAATTCAAACTGAGACGTGTTAAATGATCTAGTTAGATGTGATTTAATTTTATTCCTTATTACGGTGAAGACCCGAGGGCGGAATCTGATTCTGAAACCGTGCTCGCCTCGGGACGGCGGAGGTCACATCTGCGTTTCCGGGACGTGTCGTGAGCTGGCCCGGGATGGCCCGGCACTGCCAGCCCGCTCATCGCTCCGGATTCACACTTTCATATTTCTTCAGAAATAAGAAAATCTTTGGTTTTAGTGTACGAAAGCGACTACCGCCCCGACCCCCTGACTGTGGAGATCCAGATCCAGCTGATCCAGGGCCACTCGACGGAGGAGGCGCTTCGGATGCTTGTCCCGTAGGGCGCGGGATTAAAGGTTGTTCTGACACCGCGGCTCCGCGTCTGTCCAGCCGCCGCCGCGCGTCCGGGGAGCGGGGTGCTGGCCGTGGGGAGGAGCGGGGAGGGGGCCTGGCCGGGAGGAGGCGGGAGTGCCCGGCTGGGGAGGAGCGGGGGAATGGCCGTGGCGAGCGGGGTGCCTGGCCGTGGGGAGCGGGGGTGGAGCTGGCCAGGGAGGAGAGGAAAGCTGGCCGGAGGAGGCGGGGGGCTGGCCGGGGAGAGCGGGGTCGGCCTCCCCCGGGCGGGCTCCGCAGGGCCGGGCCTCTCAGCCGGCAGGTGCGCGGGGAGCTGCGCAGACCCAGGTGGGCGGGGACCCGCGGCGGCCCCGGGCCCGCCCCCAGAGACCGCGCCCTCAAGCCCGGCCTTCGCCGCTGGGTTGGTGGGCCGCGCGGGGGCGTGGCCAGCGAGCAAGGGTGGCCGCTGAGCCCTGCTCACCTTCCGCGCCCAGCGGAGAGAGCTGTGCTTAGGCGGCTGCGCTGCGTTTGCTCCTCGCTTGTGTCCGTTCGGCGTCTTGGCTCAGGTAGGTAGGCGAGGGGCGGGCGGTGTTTGGCCTGGGGCGCCTGGAGCCCCGCTGCTGGGAGGGGGCTGTCCACTGTGAGCGGAGGGACGCCGAGCCCCCGGCGGGAGGAGCCGACTTGGCAGCAGCGGGGTCGCGGTCGCACTGCCCCGCGGGAGCGGCCTCCCGCCTGCGGTGGACCGTCGGGGCCAGGTGGCCTCCTGCTGCCTGTTGGCTTCTGTTCGCCCCGCTGGGGCGAGAATGGCCGGAGCCGCGGGTTGTGGACGGGGCAGCCTGGGGCGCTTGCTCCGGAGTCCCCGACGGGCAGCGCCGCTCGCTGTGCTCAGGCCCGGAGGGGTGTCCCCCCGCGGGGCTCTGGTCCTTGCTCTGGCGACCCCACGGGCCTTTGCGCCTCCACAAGAGCCCTTTAGAGGCTGTCGTGTGGAGAGAATGAACCAGCCCTTGACCCTTTCCCTCATCAAAGCGTGATGGGTCATCGAGCCCTGTGAGGACCCCAGAAGCAATTTCAGACCCTTAGGGCTCAGCACCCACTTGGAGGGGGGCGTGCACTCGCTGAATCCCGTGCGGGTTAAGGACCAGGCTTGGGGGCTCACAGAGCGGAGGGAGGCTTACGCTTAGCAGGTACTGAATGGGATTCACAAGCAGGTGTGTGGAGTGGGGAGCAGAGGAACGGCCGCCGCCACTGCGGTGGGGAGCTTCGGGTTAGTTCCCGCAGTGAAGCGCCTGGGGGATTGGGTGCATTGGGAGCGCTGAGGACAAAGGGGAAATCAGGTCCACGGCGCATCTCAGCCTGGGCCTCTGAAACGCACAAGTCAAAACCAAACAGCTGGCTTTGCGCCCTTCTCGGTAAGTGGCACCACCAACCCGCCCCCCACTCTTTCCCCTCCCCGGGTGCCCTCACCCCCAGCAGGCGTAGCTCCCACACCTGAAATCCATTTTCCACGCCTGAAATCCATCTGGTTTTCACGTGCTCCATGGCCCGCACCCTAGTCTCAGCTGCGGCTGGTTACTGACTAATGCAAGAGTTTGCTAGCTGGTCTCCTGTTACCACTTTTGCGCTTCCACAATCCATCATTTAAGCAGCAGCAGTAGTGACCTTCCAAACAATGTAAATTCTTATTACTGCCTCTGTTAAATCCTCCGACGTATCTCCGTGGTGCTTACAATAAAACACAGGCTCTTTCCCCAGACTTTCCCCATGGATGTTGCACGTGACCCTCCTCAGGCTACTGCTCCCGCTTCACCACCTAGCACTTTCCTCCTTGTTCTTTCCGGTCCAGCCACGCTACACACCTCCTGTCCTGCTTCAGGAGCTCTGCACGTAACTATTCCCTCTGCCCGGCCCACTCTCCCCACCGCGCCCCCCCGCCCCCACCAGGTCTTTATGTGGTTTGGTTCCTTATCTTGTTCAGGTCTTGCTCAAGTGTTCTTTTTCAGGGAGGGCTTTCTAAACTACCGTGCGCTCAAAGAGCCTCTCCGGTCACTCTATTCCATCACACTGCTTTAATTTCTTCTCCGCACTCCCTGAAGTTCGTACTGGTTTCTCGGTCTCTTTGTGAGAGCTGGGACCTGTCTGTCTTGCCTGCCACTGCATCCCTGGCAGCTAGAAGAGATGCTTTTGTGGCAGTGGTGGCAGGGACAACCGGGATGAGGCTAATGCGGGTAGACCGGATGGAAGTGATGGCCAGCTGGACCAGGACACGGCAGGGGGAGGGGACGAGGAGGGGACTGATGGCTGGCTACTGTGGCTCTTGGGCAGGTTACTGTACTAAGTTACCATTTCTCAGCTTTCTCTTTGTATTGCTGGGAGACTTGCTGAGAGAAAACCAGAACTCAGTAAGCGGTAGAACTGGTGAGGGGTGGCCGCAGGGGAGCCATCCTGGTACAAGTCTATGGCTTTCCTATTTGCTTTCATGCTCTTCCCGTGCGTGTTGTTTTTTGTTTTTTTCCTAAAGCTCCATTTAAACGACTCCCCAGGAAACTCAAACTACTTCAGGCAAACCTTGTACCAGTATGTGTTAACTGGGTGTGTTCTGTGGTGGCTTCCGCCACCTGCTGCCGCCCTGCAGTGGTTTCCTCTCCCTGGAGGAGCAAACTCCCTAAGGGCAGTGCCAGGGGCTATCATCTCTCAGACATGAAACGCAGGGCCTGCCACCACGCTAGACTTTTTTTTGGGGGGGGAATAAGCTTTGCCACTTTCACTAAAGCTCATTAGGTACTTGAGTTTCGTGGGAAATGCTGAAAACACTTGTGGTGCCTCAGTTTTAAAGTGGCTGCAAGTCCTTTTGGAGAAAAAGTTGACCCAAGAGTCCCCTAATGACAGCAGAAGGGAAGCGAGGGCTGGCATAGCAGGTGTGTTTGGTCTGTCCTCTGGGAGAGGGACTCTGGAAAGAGCCGGAGGACACGCTGAAGAAGATAAAAGGACCTAGCTGCTGGGCCGTGGGTTGCTCTTGGGACCGGGGAGGTGGAGGCCGGGCCGGCGCCGGGCTCAGTCCGCTCACCGGCTCTTTCCTTGCAGGCCCTGCCATGTTCCGCAGGGTAGGCTGGCTGGTCCTGTACAGCCTTGCTGTGCTGCTGCTCAGCTGCCTGTTCTTCCTGAAGAAGGAGGCCCACCCAGCGGGAGGCCCCATGGCCCGACAGCCCTTCTGGGCTCCCCCAGGGCCCCGGCGCAGCCAGTGTCCACCCAACCACACGGTGGCCAATGCCTCCCTGTTCCTGCCTAACCGTCACCGCCTCTTCTTGACCTATCGTCACTGCCGCAACTTCTCCATCTTGCTGGAGCCTTCGGGCTGTGCCGAGGACACCTTTCTGCTCCTGGCCATCAAGTCACAGCCTGGCCATGTGGAGCGGCGTGCGGCCATCCGCAGCACGTGGGGCCGCGCAGGAAGCTGGGCTAAGGGCCGGCAGCTGAAGCTGGTGTTCCTCCTGGGGGTGGCGGGATCTGTGCCCCCAGCCCAGCTGCTGGCCTACGAGAGTCGGGAGTTTGATGATATCCTACAGTGGGACTTTGCTGAGGACTTTTTCAACCTGACACTCAAGGAGCTGCACTTGCAGCGCTGGGTGGCAGCTGTCTGCTCCCAGGCCCATTTCATGCTAAAGGGAGATGATGATGTCTTTGTCCATGTCCCCAATGTGTTGGAGTTCCTGGATGGCTGGGACCCAGCCCAGGACCTACTGGTGGGAGATGTCATCCGCCAGGCCCTGCCCAACAGGAACACCAAGGTCAAATATTTCATCCCACCCTCCATGTATAGGGCCCACCACTACCCACCCTATGCTGGGGGTGGAGGGTATGTCATGTCCAGAGCCACTGTGCAGCACCTCCAAGCAGCCGTGGAAGAGGCTGAACTCTTCCCCATTGATGACGTCTTTGTGGGGATGTGTCTGAAAAAGCTGGGGGTGAGCCCCATGCACCATGCTGGCTTCAAGACATTTGGAATAAGGCGGCCCCTGGACCCTCGGGACCCCTGCCTGTACAGAGGGCTCCTTCTGGTGCACCGCCTCAGCCCCCTGGAGATGTGGACCATGTGGGCACTGGTAACAGATGAGGGGCTCAAGTGTGCAGCTGCCCCCTTGTCCCAGCTTCGAGGGGTGGGTTGAGCGAGTAGACTTAATTTTGCAATCATGATGAGAAATCGCGAACCGTGAAACTTGGCCCTTGATGGGTCTACAAGAAATGCTGACTTTGTTTTTGTAACCTCCTCCCAAACCTTGCTAACTCTGATTAAAACACTGAAACCTGGCTAACTTGTCCCAGTATGTGTTAAATGGGCAAATGCTGCCATCACTCCATGGGGGGACTCCTGGAGCCCCTTGGGGCTCTTCCAGTCTGGAGAGGGTGGTGAAGGAGGGAGGCTGCCTAGGGCTCCAAAAGACACACACAAACATCTTTTTTAAATGCAAAAAAAAATTATTCTCCTTTAGATACAACGAGAAACTCCAAGGAAAAAAGGAAACGAGAAGTGTGTGTTGGAATAAGTCCTGTTAAGAGCACCAGGTAAACACTCTGCTCCAGTCCCTGGGCTTTTGGGCTTTTGGCTCCTTGGCCTGAGCTGTCCTTACAGGGCAATGGGGCCAGGTCACAGAAGGCATTAGAAACACTTACCAAAAAGAAATCTTACAAACACACAGGCTCCCCTTGCCCCAAAAAACTCATCCCTATGGAGGGAGCAAATACTAAGTCATATTTGAAAATGTAGATGGGAAACTGAGATTTAACAGCTACTAGTGGACATGACAGAGAAGGCCCCTTCTCTCTGGCCAGGTTGGTGAGATGCTCTGGGTGGCAGGTAAAAAGATCGATGGGTGAGAGGGCAGCTCTGCTGAGCAGGGTGAAATGTTAAACGGGGTGCAGTGCCCTGCAGGGCTAAGAACCAGGTCCAGTAGAAGCCTGAGACTGTGGAGATAGGGGTCAGGCACTCACAGCTCACAATGACCTCTGGTCTGATGGGCCAGGGCAGGACCTGCCTGCCATGCCTCTGTGCGCAGAGAAAGCTGTGCTGACCTGGGGCTGGATGGCGTCTGCCCTTGCTTTCCCCAGGCCGAGTGGGCAGACGTGGGCAGCAGCTCAGGCCCTCAATCCTCACGCAGGTAGGCCTCCTGCTCCGGCTCAGCCCTCTCATCCCCTTCCTCCTGTGTTTTCTGTCGGAGTTCTTCTGTCTGTGCTTCTGCCAACTTGGTTTCTGCTTTCTGGGAAAGCTGGCGCACCTCCTGCACCTGCGATCTCACCAGCTGGATATGACTCCTGGCGGTTACAGAGGCCTGGTCCGCTCCTGCCAAAAGATGGGCCACTTATGCTGAGTGGACACAAGGAGAGCCTGGGGGCTCTGTGGTTGTCATCTGAGCCTTTCTTGGGGCCACTTCCCCTGCCCTCCCTGCAAAGCAGAGAACCCTCTACCCTCCACATCCAGGTCTGCATTTTACTCTTTATTGTCAAAACCCTGGCATTTTCCTCCAGCTATCAGCAGCCATCATTGTTATAATTATCAAATGCAATTCCCACAATCATCTTTATAGCTACTCAGCTCTTAGTATAGATGTTTTAAGATTTTAATTTTTTTAACTGCACAATACATTTCTTTTTGACAAATGAAGAGATCACTAATAAAATTGTCAAACATCTCTTTCCTCACCCTACCCAATCTTCAGAGATAACACCTTTTAGAAGTTTAAAGGGCACCTTCCTCATCCTTTAAAATGTTACTATAAAGTAACATTTCATCTATTTACTAGATGGGCTGCTGTCCAATTCATGAACTGTTGAATAAAGCCAATTAGATCTTTTTAAAAAAGTTCCTACATTCATATGGAATACACACAAAAAAATTTTATGACTATAAATCTACATAATGGCACAAACAGTATTTATTGAACATATTTTGCAATTTTGTTTTTGAGCGCTATCATTTTACCTGCTGCTAGTGTATTTCATAATATAGATATCCGTATTTATTAATTCATCTACAGAACACTCAAGCAGTTCTTTTCTATGTTATTGCATTAATGAGAACCTTTAGTACAATGTAGAAAGACAGTGGAGGATAGCAGGTGTCCTTTTATTTCTGACGTTGATGGAAATGCTTCTCACATTTCACTATGAAATAGGATTATTTAACCATCATGTTTAGAACATTCTCTCTATAATTGTACTCAGATTTAAATCGGAAATGGGCACTACATTTTACTGAAGGCTTCTGGGGCATACACCGATATGATTACACAAGTGGCTTTTCTCCTATAATCTACTGTAGATAATCTCAAGTAGTGAATTAAATGTTGATAGGGTTTTTGTTTTGCTATATGTAGATTTTTTTTAAATTTTATTTTTATTGAAATGTAGTTGATATACAATGTTGTGTTAGTTACTGCTGCACAGCAAAGTGATTCAGTTACACATATATATGCATTTTTTAAAATATTCTTTTCCATTATGGTTTATCATAAGATATTGAATAGAGTTCCTTGTGCAATACAGTAGGACCTTGTTGTTTATCCATCCTATATATAAAAGCTTACATCTGCTAACCCCAGCCTCCCACTCCATCCCTCCCCTAATGCCCTCGGCAACCACCAGTCTGTTCTCTATGTCCCTGATGTTGTTTCTGTTTCATAGATAAGTTCATTTATGTCATATTTTGGATTCCACATATAAGTGGTATCATACGGTATTTGTCTTTCTCTGACTTACTTCACCTAGTATGATAATCTCTAGTCGCATCCATGTTGCTGCAAATGGCATTATTTCGTTCTTTTTTATGGCTGAGTAGTATTCCATTGTATATATGTACATCTTCTTTATCCATTCATCTGTCAATGGAGATTTAAGTTGTTTCCATGCCTTGGCTATTGTGAATAGTGCTGCTGTGAACATAGGGGTGCATGTATTTTTTTTTTTTTTGCATGTATTTTTTGAATTATAGTTTTGTCCAGATACATGCCCAGGAGTGGGATTGCTGGATCATATGGTGACTCTATTTTTAGCTTTCTGAGGAACCTCCATACAGTTTTCCACAGTGGCTGCACCAACTTACGTTCCCACCAACAGTGTAGGAGAGTTCCCTTTTCTCCACACCCTCCCCGGCATTTGTTATTTGTAGACTTTTTACTGATGGCCATTCTGACTGGTGTGGGGTGGTACCTCATTGTAGTTTTGATTTACATTTCTCTAATAATTAGCGATGTTGAGCATCTTTTCATGTGTCTATTGGCTGTATGTATTTCTTCTTTGGAGAAATGTCTGATTAAATGTTCTGTCCATTTTTCGATTGGGTTGTTTGCTTTTTTGTTGTTGAGTTGTAGGAGCTGTTTACATATTTTGGAAATTAAGCCCTTGTTAGTCACGTTGTTTGCAAATATTTTCTACCACTGTGTAGGTTGTCTTTTTGTTTTGTTTACGGTTTCCTTTGCTGTACAAAAGCTTTTAAATTTGATTAAGTCCCATTTGTTTACTTTTGTTTTTATTTCCATTGCCTTGGGAGACTGACCTAAGAAAACATTGCTATGATTTATGTCAGAGAATGTTGTGTCTATGTTCTCTTGATAGGTTTTTTAATATTGAATTATCATTTTATTTTGAAGATAAATGGCTATATTTGATTTATATCTATATTCATAAGTGATACTGAACTATAGTTTTTTTGTTCTGGTGCTGGGCAAGTCCAGTTTGGGATCAGGCCTATGCTGGTTTTAGACAATTATAATAGTTGGGAGGCTTGTCATCATTTTTTGGTACACTTTCTGTAACACAGGAATTGTGTTTCTTGAAGATTTAATAAAACTCTCCCACAAAACTGCCTGGGCTTAGTGTCTACTTTGGGGGAACAGATTCTTTGTGAATACTATTTCAACTTTTGTGGTTAGTGATCTTACTTGGATTCTTTACTTCTTGGGCCAACTCAGGATTTACATAAAGATCATAATATTCTCGTATGATTAAAAAAACCCTCCATATCTATAATAGCTCCTTCTGATGTTACTTTTGCTCTCTAAAAAGTTATACTTGCCAAACCTAATTTTTTTTTTTTCAAACCTAATTTTTAAATTCTTTTCAAGGAACCGGAGTTTGCCTTTTTGACTATTTATTTTTGGCTGCGTTGTGTCTTCGTTGCTGCACACAGGCTTTCTCTAATTGTGGCAAGCGGGGGCTGCTCTTCATTATGGTGTGTGGGCTTCTCATTGCGGTGGCTTCTCTTGTTGCGGTGCACGGGCTCTAGGCGTGCAGGCTTCAGTAGCTGTGGCACGCAGGCTCAGCAGTTGTGGCTTGTGGGCTCTAGAGCACAGGCTCAGTAGTTGTGGAGCGTGGGCTTAGTTGCTCCACGGCATGTGGCATCTTCCCAGACCAGGGCTCGAACCTGTGTCCCCTGCATTGGCAGGTGGATTCTTAACCACTGCACCACCAGGGAAGTCCCTATTTCTTTTTAGTCTTCTTATACCTTTTCTTTTATTCCACATTGTCTGAATTTATTTTGCTTTCTCTAACTTACTGGGTTAAAAGTTTAATTAATTTATTTTCAGTTCTTCTTAGTACAGTGAACATTACCTGTCACTTATGGCTGCTGTTCTTTTTATTTATGACATGTGCCTTTAAATAAGGGTCAATTTCTATTTAAGAGCTACTCTGTATACAACTCTCTGGGTCTGCTATATACAAGACTTATGACAGTTCTAAATACTTTTAAATTTCCATTTTTCTTTATTGAGGTATAGTTGATTTACAATAGTATATAAGTTTTAGGTGTACAACATAGTTATTCACAATTTTTAAAGGTTCTAATCCATTTATAGTTACTATAAAATACTGGCTATGTTTTCTGTTCAGTATATCCTTGCAGCTTATTTATTTAATACATAGTAGTTTATACCTCTTCATCCTCTCCCCACTGGTAACCACTAGTTTGTTCTTTGTTCTCTGTGAGTCTGTTTTGTTATATTCACTAGTTTATTTTTTAGATTCCACATATAAGTGATATACAGTATTTGTCTTTGTGTCTGACTTATTTCACTAAGACTAAACCTTGCAAGTCCATCCATGTTGTTGCAAATGGCAAAATTTCATTCTTTTATGGCTGAGTAATATTCCACTGTCTTTATCCATTCATCTGTTGATGGACACTTAGGTTGCTTCCAAATCTTGGCTATTGTAAATAATGCTGCTATGAACATTGGGGTGCATATTTCTTTTTGAATTCAGTTTCATTTTCTTCAGAGATATACCTAGGAGTGGAAAGGAATTGCTGGATCATATGGTGGTTCTATTTTTTTTTCCTCTCTCTCTTTTTTTTTTTTTTTTTGCTGTGCTGCTCAGCTTGTGGGATCTTAGTTCCCCAACCAGGGATTGAACCCGTGCCCTCGGCAATGAAAATGCAGAGTCCTAAACACTGGACCACCAGGGAATTCCCACTACTTTCAGTTTGTTTATTTTTACCGTCTTTTTAAAAAAATTTTTATTGGAGTATAATTGATTTGTTTTAGGTGTACAGTAAGGTGTATCAGTTATACATATATGTATATCCACTCTTTTTTAGATTCTTTTCCCATATAGGCCATTACAGAGTATTGAGTTCCCTGTGCTATACAGTAGGTCCTTATTAATTATCTATTTTATACATAGTAGTGTATATATGTCAATCCCAATCTCTCAATTTATCCATCCCCCCACCCTTTCCCCCCCCATAACCATAAGTTTGTTTTCTACATCTGTGACTATTTCTGTTTTGTAAATAAGTTCATTTGTATCATTTTTTTCTTTGGTTCCACAGATAAGCAATATCATATTTGTCTTTCTCCGACTTACTTCACTCAGTACGACTATCTCTAGGTCCACCCGTGTTGCTGCAAATGGCATTATTTTGTTCTTTTTTATGGCTGAGTAATATTCCATTGTATATATGTAGCACATCTTCTCTATCCACTCTTCTGTAGATGGACATTTAGGTTGCTTCCAAATCTTGGCTACTGTAAACAGTGCTGTAGTGAACACTGGGGTGCATGTATCTTTTCAAATTATGGTTTTCTTTGGATATATGCCCAGGAGCGGGATTGCTGGATCATATGGTAGTTCTATTTTCAGTTTTTTAAGGAAACTCCATACTGTTCTCCACAATGGTTGTACCAATTTACATTCCCACCCACAGTGTAGGAGGGTTCCCTTTTCTCTATACCCTTTCCAGTATTTATTGTTTGTAGATTTTTTGATGATGGCCATTCTGACCAGTGTGAGGTGACACCTCATTGCAGTTTTGCATTTGCATTTCTCTAATAATTAGCGATACTGACATCTTCTAATGTGCTTCTTGGCCATCTGTATGTCTTCTTTGGCAAAATGTTTATTTAGATCTTCTGCCCATATTTTGATTGGGTTGTTTTTCTGTTACTGGGCTGCATGAACTGTTTGTATATTTTGGAGATTAATCCCTTGTTGGGCACTTCGTGTTGGGCACTTTGTTTGCAAATATTTTCTCCCATTCTATAGGTTGTCTTTTTGTTTTGTTTATGGTCTCCTTTGCTGTGCAAAAGCTTTTAAGTTTAATTAGGATCTATTTGTTTATTTTTATTTTCATTACTCTAGGAGGTGGATCAAAAAAGATATTGCTGTGATTTATGTCAGTGTTCTGCCTGTTTTCCTCTAAGAGTTTTATAGTGTCTGGCCTTACATTTAGGTCTTTAATCCATTTTGAGTTTATTTTTGTGTATGGTGTTAGAGTGTGTTCTAATTTCATTCTTTCACATGTAGCTGTCCAGTTTTCCCAACACCACTTATTGAAAAAAGAGACTGTCTTTTCGCCATTGCATATTCTTGCCTCCTTTGTCATAGATTGGTTGACCATAGGTGTGTGGGTTTATTTTATTTTTTGAGGAAACTCCATACTGTTTATCACAGTGGCTGCACTATTTTACATTACTACTAACAGTGTACTAGGGTTCCCTTTTCTCCACATTCTCACAGACATTTGTTATTTATGATCTTTTTATGATAGCCATTCTGACAGGTGAGGTGATATATCTCATTGTGGTTTTGATTTGCATTTCTCTGATGATTAGCAATGTCAAGCATCTTTTCATGCACCCATTGGCCATCTGTACGTTGTCTTTGGAAAATGTCTATTCAGATCCTTCCATTTTTAAATCAGGGGTTTCTTTTGATATTGAGTTGTATGGGTTAAATTTCCATTTTGATTTTTGGTGAGGAAGGGGGGGTATCAGTAATTTGCTGAGTCTTTGTCACTTGGCATAAAAATCAATTTTTGTACATGTTGTATACTATTTGAATTTGAAGAGAATTTTTTTTGGGGGGGAGGACAAAATTTTGTATTCAGTATATGCATTTGGTTAAGCTTTTAAAAATCATTCTGTTCCAACACTTAATAGTTTTAATTGTTTTGGTCTTGACCTGTGAGCCTGAGATGTGTATAAAGCTCCATTTCTCCTTGTAAATCTATCAGTTTTTGCCTCATTAGACACGCACTTCATGATTGATGTCTTGATGAATTGTTCGGTCCCTTTTAATGCTTTTTGTCTTGAATCCCCCTTCTGATTCTGACATTGCTCTGCCACCTTTTTTTGGGTAGATTTCTTTTTGTTAGTAATGGTTCAGTTTATCTTAAAATTCTAAACCTTCCGATGCGTTTTTGTTTTAGATGTGCCTCTGTAAACAGTTTTAGCTAGAATTATTTTTTAATACATTCAGGAAGTATTTAATATGTAAATTTATTCTTATTGTGATTACTGATATTTGAATGTGTTCTATTTTAGTTTGCATTTTCTAATTAACAGGCTTTATTTCTTAAACCTTTCCTGCCTTAACTGAATTTTATCAACTCCCCCCCCCTTTTTTTTTTGCGGTATGCAGGCCTCTCACTGTTGTGGCCTCTCCCGTTGGGGAGCACAGGCTCCAGACGCGCAGGCCCAGCAGCCACAGCTCACAGGCCCAGCTGCTCCGCAGCACGTGGGATCCTCCCGGACCGGGGCACAAACCCGTGTCCCCTGCATCGGCAGGTGGACTCTCAACCACTGCGCCACCAGTGAAGCCCCTCCCCCCCCCATTCTTTTTGAAGTGTTTAACAATGTCTAATGTTAAGCCATTGTCTCTCTTCTCGAGCAAGAAAGCTTAGCATGCTTTCACTTCTTCCCCAAACTGATTTGATTACTTAAAAGTTTAACACTCAGGGGGCTTCCCTGGTGGCACAGAATCTGCCTGCCAGTGCAGGGGACACAGTTCAGTCCCTGGCCCAAGAAGATTCCACATGCTGCAGAGCAACTAAGCCTGTGCGCCACAACTACTGAAGCCTGCATGCCTACAGCCCATGCTCCATGAGAGAAGCCACAGCAATGAGAAGCCTGTGCACTGCAACAAAGAGTAGCCCCCTGCAACTAGAGAAAGCCCGTGCACAGCAACGAAGACCCAACACAGCCAAAAATAAATAAATAAATAAATTTATTTAAAAAAAGAACACTCAGAGCTTTTGACAAGTTTTACTAAATTTTCTTCATTAGTTTTGTATCTCAGTTGCTTCTTTCTAAACTAATTTTTCTTTACAGAGTAGTTTTTCCAGAAAGTATAAGCAGTTGGTAAGCTGAGTCTTTATGTCTGAAAACATCTTTTATTCTCACATTTTAAAGATACCTGGATGGTTATTTTTTGTCATCTTGCATCTAGGGTTGCAGATAAGAAGATTAATGTTTGATTATACTTCCTTTGTAAGTAATTTTTTTTCTTATAGTTTTTAGGATTTTTCTTTGTATAGTTTGTTTTCTTTTTTTTTTTTTTACCATATGAGATATATTTATATTTTAAATTCTGTTCAGAACCTTTGTGAGCCTTTCAATCAGTTCTGGGAAAATGTCTTTTTTCAGATAATGCTTATAATTTACTCTCCCTCTTTTCTCCTGCTAGATCTAAGACTAGTGAGTGGTGAGGGCTGCCTGGGACTGTTCCTGCTGTAGAACCCTCAGCAAACCTCCCTGTTCACTGCACCTGGAAACCCTGCTCCCACCTTTGGTGTGCCACTACTGAAATGCTACTTTTATACTTCTGTTTCGCTGTTCATCCCAATCCTGTTTTCAGAATCTCTTATTCCCCGGGGCATTAGTTAACTAAGAATTTTTTGGTTTTACTTAAAAAATCTTTTATATCTTTAAGATTTCAGAAAACAATAGCACTTTAACAAACCAGTTTCCTAATAAGAACTTCTGTGGTGACATAGTTTGGGCCCAACCAGGTAAGATGTCAAATGAGGGGTTCCCTCAAATACATTTAATTAGAAAACCATTCAGCTCAAGCCCACTGGATGGATAGTGATGGTTTAAAAACACCTGGTGAATGAATAACTGCATTTTCTATACTCAGGCACCAAGGCACAGAGGATGAAGCCCTGGCTACCAGGGGCAAAGGCTTTAGAATCTGACCTACTTTGCTGAATCCCAGTTTGGCTGCTTACTTACTGTGTACCACAGCACGCTGGGTGAATTACTTAACCCCCTCTATCTGCCAGTTTCTTTATCTATAAAGTGGGAATGATGATAGTAACTCCTACTTTAAAGGAACTATGGGGGTTAAAGGTCTATAAAATGTTTATCACAAAGCCTGAAATATAGATACTATTCATAAATTATCCAGGTTATTAAAAAATAAATGTTCAAAACCTATTTGGAGGGCTCCCCTGGTGGTGCAGTGGTTGGGAGTCCGCCTGCCGATGCAGGGAACACGGATTTGTGCCCCGGTCCGGGAAGATCCCACATGCCGCACAGCGGCTGGGCCCGTGAGCCATGGCCACTGAGCCTGCGCGTCCGGAGCCTGTGCTCCGCAGCGGGAGAGGCCACAACAGTGAGAGGCCTGCGTACCGCAAAAAAAAACAAACACCTATTTGGAAGCAATCAAAATTTCCAGCTGACAGTAGTTTTATCATTTCTCATTTTCTAGATATTAACTAGCTTCTATGGGTCTGGTCTACAAGGGCATTAATTTTTCCTTTGTGCAGATGAAATATTGGTTAATATATTGGAAATGGGAACATTTTCCCACAAGGTTATAGCCACAATATCCCTCACTTTTCAGCTAGATGAAAACTCAAAGAGCACCTCCATAGTAAGAAATGTAACCTACCGGTTTGGTATGCAGCTTCTGCTGCCATCTCTGAGAGACTAACTGCAGTCATCCAGGTGGTTTCCAACTTCAAGTACTCTTGCTGTTTTGAAGTCATCTATAAATTAAACAAAGCACTTCAGACAACATGACTCTGCATTACGTCATTAAGCACATTTAAATGGACTTATTCAATAGTAGACTGAGAGAACAGCTACTGGTAAAACACCTTCATTCAATCATTTAGATAACCACAATGAGGCAGGAGCACTAATACAGAAACGCCAAGTAACTGCTCACCTCAACTCTGGCTCCTATGATCACCTGCCACACTGCGTCTTCCTCCTGTGAATTCATTTTCCCAAGTAAACTTGTGTATTGTCGGTACAGAGAACTTAAGGTATAAACAGCCTACAAATATAGAATAAATGAGTAAAATAAGTGAGGCATATTAGGGTTAGTGAGACTTACACCTCAAGGTTAAGTCACATTGCAGCAAACTGACTCTTCAGTCCTTCTGCTTCACTGAACCTGCACTACTGTATGAAGTAGAGGCATTATCCTAGGACATCAGTATCTCCACTTGTCAACTTTAGCGGGCTTCCCTGGTGGCACAGTGGTTGAGAGTCCGCCTGCTGATGCAGGGGACGCGAGTTCGTGCCCCGGTCCAGGAATATCCCACATGCTGCAGAGCGGCCGGGTCCATGAGCCAGGGTTGCTGAGCCGGCACGTCCAGAGCCTGTGCTCCGCAACGGGAGAGGCCACAACAGTGAGAGGCCCACGTACCGCGAAAAAAAAAAAAACCACTTTTTAGCAATTTAGACATACAAAAAGAACATAATGCAGATGGAAAACTCAGAAAACTGGGAATAAAGCTGCTGGAAAATGAAGGTAAAGAAACATATAAATGAGACTCTTAAAAATGATTCTGATTATCCATATACTCTCTATTAGATCAGTGGTTTTTAAACTGTCCTCACACAGAAGCCCCTGGTACCCCCAACTGAACCAGATCAGCATGGTCCCCCTGTCTTATATACTGGGCTACTATATTTAAGATTTTTCTTTTAAAAAGGGTTCCTGGACAGTGAGGCAAACCACAGCCCCTTCCCAGAGGGTGAGTGTCCCACCTGCAGGGGCCCTACATTAAATGAGGATGAAGCAAAACTCTAGTTCAAAAAGATACACGCACCCCTATGTTCATAGCAGCACTATTTACAGTAGCCAAGATATGGAAGCAACCTAAATGTCCACTGACAGATGAATGGGTAAAGAAGATGTGGTACATATATACAGTGGAATATTACTCAGCCATAAAAAAGAATGGAACAGGTGCTTCCCTGGTGGCACAGTGGCTTCCCTGGTGGCACAAGAATCTGCCTGCCAACACAGGGGACACAGGTTCAAGCCCTGGTCTGGGAAGATCCCACATGCTGCGGAGCAACTAAGCCCGTGCGCCACAACTACTGAGTCTGCCCTAGAGCCTGCGAGCCGCAACCACTGAAGCTTGCACGCTTAGAGCCCGTGCTCTGCAACAAGAGAAGTCACCACAAGGAGAAGCCCACACACCGCAATGAAGAGTAGCCCCCGCTTGCCACAACTAGAGAAAGCCCATGCGCAGCAACAAAGACGCAACTCAGCCAAAAATAAATAAATAAATAAATAAGGAGGTGAGGGAAAGATGGATTGGGAGTTTGGGATTAGCAGATGCAAACTATTATACAGAGAATGGATAAACAACAAGGTCCTACTGTATAGCACAGGGAAGTATATTCAATATCCTGTGATCATAATGGAAAAGAATATGAAGAAGAATATATGTGTAACTGAATCACTTTGCTGTACAGTAGAAATTAACACAACATTGTAAATCAACTATACTTCAGTAAAAAAAAAATTTTTAAATAAAATAATAAAAAGGGTTCATGGAGAAAGTCTAAAAACCAGTAATTTAGGTCAGGACTCAACCAACTTTTTTTTGTAAAGGGCCAGAGAGTGGCCCTACAGTCTCTGTTTGCAACTATTCAACTCACAAAAGCAGTCATAGTGAATACACAAAAAAACGAGCCTGACCGTGTACCAATCAAACTACAAACGCAGGCATCAGACCCGATTTGATCTGTGAGCCATAGTTTGCTAACCACTGACTTAGATGACCAAGACTTAACAAGAGGACACTTACCTTAGTATATTCAGTGATTGCTTCAATCAATGCATATGTGGTCTGAGAGAGAAAGGTAGAGGTGCTATCTGTTACCAAAGACACAGCCCTCCTCGTTAATGCATCATTACTAAGAGAATGAGGCTCCGGTTTCTGAAACACACAAACATTTTTAGTCAATTTCGAACCTAAAGCTCCAGCTGAGATCATATACAGCCAAGTGAAAAATGTTAATTCTCACACTGCAACTGCACTATGATGCTTCTGTTAACTTTTTCTTTTTAAGCTTTATTTTCGCTATTTAAGACAACATATGAAAATAATTCTAGAATATGCTTTCTACCTACTTTTGTTGCTTATTCTCTGCTCCAAAAAGCAAAGTATTTCTTTTTATCAAATAAAAGGCTAGTATTTATAATCAACAAATTTCATGAAGTTATGATTCATTCATTACCACAGTGCTAGATGCTTGGGATATAAAGATAAACTAGAAAATTAATGCAATCAAGTACCATGGGAGCTGTGGAAGAAGTCTGGAGGGGCACACGTAAGACAGCAATCACTTCTACATCGAATGAGAATAACTTAGAAAAGGCTTCAGAGAGGTAATAAGGATTAAGCTGAGTCTAAGAAAGTAAATGGTGGAGAGGGCAAATCTGCAGAATGAGCTGTACAGTCTTGATGCAGGGGAGAGGAGACGCCTCCCTCTGACCTCAGCTGTTATGTTTAAAAAAAAAAAAGGGCAGTATAACTATCTCACGAGTTAAGGGAATGTGGTGGCCACCCTGATTAAATATTGGCAACTATGATGACAAGTCATCCCTAACTCTCCCTTTTTCTCCCATAGCAGAGGATTTATTGTATCATAACTAACAAACCAATCCCTCTATCATCTGTTGTCTTTTTGCTATTTAAAGTATAAGCACCCTGAATCACTGCCTGTTGAAAGTAGCAATCAAGAAATATCTCTGATACACGAACAAATCATGAATTTTATCATATTTATATTTCATTCAATCAACTAAGTAAGTATTCATTATGTACCTCACACTGAGGGGCTAGAAAGGAAAGAATATCATCTCTGCTCATGAGAAGCTAATTTTGACCTATTCTGATAGTTTGTGTCTTCATAATGCTCTCCATTTTACAATGCACGTTTACTTGTTCCTCACAACAGTCTAGATATTAGCACTTCTCTTTTAATGAGAAAACGGACGCTCAGAATAGTTATGTAACTCTCCTCAAAAGTACCAAATCTTCTCACTCCAAAGTTTCCATTATGCTCTGCTGACTCGGGAGTCAAACAGATTATCATCAAATATCAAAATAGACAATATAAGTGGTCAGAGAGGGAAATCATTGTTGGCCAGGAACTAGGAAAGGCTTTAAAAAGAGGTGGGATTTGGGTCTCAAGACAACTAGGATTAGAATGGACATGCGTCCTGGGTTAGAAGAAACAATGAGGAAAAGAATACATATGATGTATGCAGGGGCTGTCGGGAATCTAGCCTGGTTGGAGTGGATGGCACAAGGGAGATGAGACTGGCTAGGGCACTGGAGTGGGGGGAGAGTTCGCTGGATTTTAGTTCTGTAACACATTACGGGGAGCCACTGCAGGCTCTGAAGAACGGAAGTGGCATTGCTGTTCCTGCAGGAGAATGACTAGAGGCTCCTGTCAACCAGAGGCTCCTGTCAACCAGAGGCTCCTGGCATGTGGCCTAGAACTGAGGTAACTAGGGCTTAAGAATAGTATACGAACTAGAAAGGACAAACACAGGGGACTTCGCTGGTGGCACAGTGGTTAAGACTCTGCGCTCCCAATGCAGTGGGCCCGGGTTCTGTCTCTGGTCAGGGAACTAGATCCCACATGCGTGCCGCAACTAAGGAGCCAGGGAGCCACAACTAAGACCCAGCGCAACCAAACAAATAAATAAAATAGGTAAACATTAAAAAATATATAAAGGACAAACACACAAAAAATCTTTTGGAGGAAGAAAGAAAAGGCTGTCCTAACAATGACTGAAAATGGCTTGGTGTTCAAGTAAGGATTTTAGGGTTAAAGGGTCATTAGTACACAGAGATGAGGGCTGAAGTGAGGCACAAAAAGGGAAAGGCTTATGAGTGAGCCTCAGAAGATGCTGAAAATACTTGTGATAGATGGAATTAATCTTGTTGCTGTGATAAACACACATTTAAGTACCAGGAACGTTTTGCCAAAATGGGGTTTGCCGATTTCTTATTTAGCTCTTCCTGATAAAGCATATAACCAACTGTTTTTTAATAAGGTACCACTTTCATATCACTGTCTACTTGACAACTCCACCTAGATGTCATTTCCAAAACTGAACTCTTGGTTTCTTCCTCCCAAAACCCATTCCCCTCCATCCCAGTATACGGCAACACCATTCTCTCCGTTGCTTAGGCCTTTTTAAAGCACTGGAAGCGAAGTTATATACTTCACACCTAACCCATCGGCAACTCCTGCTGATGGCATTCAGCCCGCTCCCCCACCCGAGCCAAGCCCGTGATCATCTCAGGCCTGGACCCCTGCTGGTCTTTTTAGTTCCACACAGCAACCTTTAAAAACTTATGTCAGATCATAATAATCTTATGTTAAAATCCTCTGTGGCTTCTTTTCCATAATAAAATCCAAAGCTCTACAATGGCCCACAAAGTACAGAAGTCGAAGCACATTCTGGTCCTGAGCTAACTCTGTGAGCTGAGTTCATCTATTTCTCTCTCTCTCTCCCCCTCTCATTCCACTTTCTCCTCTTCCGTATCTCCAGAATGTAAGCTTTATGAAAGCAGAAACTTCGTTTGATTTGCTCGTACGGTCTCAGTGTGTATGGCACATAAAAGTTGCCCAATAAATTTTTATTGAATGAAAGACTATTGTGTTGATACTGTAATATGTTTTCTTTCTTCCCTCTTTATACAATCTGACCTACCTGACATAGTGTTCCTACCAAATAATACTATTAAAATGGAAACATTACTATATTTGCTCAGCTCTGAAAAGATGCCGATACACTAGAAAGTATACCATCACATGCGGGTGAGGAGGGGCGCGGGGTAAAACCATGAGAGCTTGTCAGATGCTTCACTGCCCACCTGGGACTTCAAGAGGACACAGTACACAAAGACAAACAACACGGAGTGACAGGACAGTACTTCACCTGGGCAATAGGAACTGCACACAGGGTTACCCCAAATCCAGCAGCCACAGTTTTGTGCCATGGTCTTATCAATTCCGAGAAACGGCGCTTCTCACAGTTAGCCACGACTGGCACGCACCGTTTGTACCTAGAAACAGAAGTCAAATTTAGTAAGGCACAACCACCAACCTGTAAAAGCCTCTTCAATTTACTGATATTTGCAGGGGCTGGAGACTCAAACTCGGGCCACGTTGGAACCCAAATGACGACGTAGGGTGGCCTTGCACACGACAGGGCTCTGTGGGGAGCTGCGTGAACTGGAAAGGCCCGGGCTCGAAGAAACCGCTACTTGGCTCCCCGCGCGGGAATGCGGGCCGATGGTGCCGCAGTTTAAGAGTTACCAGGTGTGGACGTTTAAGAGGTGGTCTCAAAGCTTTTTAAAAACTCAGGCCAAAACAAAACGCTTCTGCAGGCAGGATTTAGCGCTGGCCCTCTGGCCTAGGCTGCAAGGGCTCTGATGGTCCCCTGGAGCCCGCAGGCGTCAAGAGGCCGAGGGAGCAGGGCCCGTGGGGAGACAGGCAAGTTCCTGGGGCTCCTCCGCCCTCACGGAAAACCTCCTCCGGGAACCCGCCGCCTGCCCGGGCCTCTTCCCCTACTCTCCCCAGTGACTTCAATGGGCCAACGAGAGTCACTTCGCGGTCAGGCCGAGCGCCCCCCAAAAGACAGCCCGACGGTGAGGGAACGCGCTTTCGGTAGGTGGGAAAACGGAAAAGCCGTCAGTGAGACACGAAGCCCGGGCTTGGCCGAGGAGGCGGGAGGCCTCTGGCCAGAGGCAGAGGCGGGACGTCCTCAGACCTCCGAGAGGGGCGGGACGCCGTGACCCTCTCGGCCGAGAAGGGAAGCGCGCGCCCGCAAGGCCGGGGCTGCGGCCCGAGTGCAGCGCTCTCAGCGTCCCCTCCCTCTGTCCGACCCTGACCTACACGACCTGAAGCCCTACCTGAAGAAGAAGGCTACGCTCCGCGACAGCCAACTCCGTAGAGCCGCCATTCCGCGTCTGACGGCCCCCACACGCAAACGCCGGAAGTGACGCCACTTCGTGAGCAGGGGGCGGGGCACGGCCCCCACATGAGAGGGCCTCTTCGCATGACCACGCCCCCCGCCCGAGAGCGCAGCCGCGATTGGACAGACGGGGAGAGAGGGGGCGGGGCTGAAGGTAACGGCTATAACAGCCTGGCCGGACACACAACTGCCGGAGCTTCCGCGTGGGGCGGGGCGGGCCGTGTGAGGACGCGGAGCGGGCGGAGCCAAGTCGGCTGTCGTGGAGGGTGGTTGGACTGGGGCCCTTCACCTCGGGAGAGTTCTCTCGTTAGCTGGCAGTGCAGGTCCGTCAGGACAGAAGTCGGAGGCGGAGTAGCGATCTGCTGGGCAGGCTGCTGCTGGGGCGGGGGTCGGGGCGGGAGGCGGGAGGGGCGGGAGCCGGGCCAGGGGCGCTGTCACTTCAGCACCAGGAAATAGGTGGTCCAGCCGGCCAGCAGCAGCGCCCCGATGAGCACCGTGTAGCTGAGGAGCACGAAGGCCAGCAGCTCCCGCAGCAGCTGCAGCACGTGGATAGTGGTCGAGGCCGGCATCGCCCTGCGCGGGAGGCCCGAGGACCTGCGGGGCAGGGCACCCGGGAGACCCTGAGCACGCAAAGAGGACGGTTCTCTCCCCTTGACCAACCTCCGCTGGACCCTAAGCAAGCGCTGCTGAGCCAGGCACTGTTATAGGCAGCGTGGACACAGGGGTCTAGACTAGGTCCCGGCCCTCTACAGAGTGAACATACTTTCCTAAGGCTAAGGAAGCCCAAAGTGCTGATTTTCTCCATTAACAACCACCTGGACACTCTGCACTGACACTACAGAATTCTTTTAAACCGAAAGTTCCCTTCATTCTTAGGCTCCCGATCTGGATCTGGGCTCAGAGAAGAGAGAAGCCTGCGGTTCCCAGACCCCGCTGCTGCACTGGTCTTCACCCCCAGCCCTCTCCTCCCATCCACCTCATTCATTTTTAATGTTGTGAGTGCTGCTAATGGGCTGGTGAAGTAAAGCTTTCTTTTGCCATCATTCAAGCTGCAGCCCTGGCTGTCAGCGCTACTTGGGAGGGGAAGAGAAGAAAGCCTTTTGAGTAGGGGGAAAGCAGCAGACCCTCACTGCAGCCCCTCTGCAATTCCTCTGGCCCCAGGGCTTATTAGTACACAAGAGTTTGAGGATCCCTGCTTTGTGGCCAGGCATGCTTGCCCTTCTGGCCAGCCAGGATAGCAGGAGTGCCAAGAGGTGGGTATGAATTTGATTCTGGACTAATCTCCTTCCCCATCGTGCTTTTGGCATCTGCTCCAGCACTCTACCTTCCACCACAGATGGAATCATATGGTAACAATCACAAACCAGTTCTTTACCTCCACTGCTGCCCTGCCCAGCAACGCCCCTCAGTGCCAACCACCAGCTTCCCTTTCTCCCCATTTCACTCACTCAGGAAAGTTTCCACGACTCGTCCACCGCAGCAGCTCCACGGTCCCTCTCTGGTCTGGTGTCCAAAGGTAGGCTTGCGTGCACTCCAGCGATGTCAGCAGAGCTGAGGGATTTTCAGGCAGCAGCTGCACTCACCAACTAGGTGTGGTCTAGAGACCAATCACAATCTTCACGTGGTCCCTGAGCTGTCATGGAGCTGCGCACAGGCGATCCCAGACCAGGCGGGGCGCTGGCAACTCTGCCCGTCCTCTGCCTATGTCACCACCACGGCCCACAGAGCTCTGAACTTGCCTGCAAAGCTCCTGACTTAGATGGGCTGGGCAAGTGGTACACTAGGGGGGATTTCATGGTCCTCTTGTCTGGCTTTTCTAAACACTGCAGGTGGGATACAGTCCAAATCCTAACAAACTCCCACCGAGAGCAGTCCCATCCTACTCTTGAGTCTCAGACAAGAAGAACCACTGTACATACAACACTCATGACTGCCCAACTAAAGCAAAAGCTGTTGTCTTAAAAACATATGCAAGTTCGAGCATTTGTGTGTGTGTGTGTGTGTGTGTGTGTGTGTGTGTGTGTGTGAGAACCAGCTCAGAGAATCAAGAGCTCCCAAGTGCTTGATTCTAATTCACAGAGTTTAGCAGGTTAGAGACTCATTATACAGTCACCTTCCCAATGTGCCCACTTCCAATTTCAACTCCTCCAAATGTAAGGCAAAAAGAACCAGTCAGGATTTCAGCCAATAAAGAATAGACCCTTTCCCAGATGTAACAATGAAGGGAAAAGAAAGCACAAACTTTATGCTGCTTCTGATTCTTCTGCTTTTTGTAGTAGTTTGTAGTAAGAATATGTTTTGACCTTTAAAAAAAAAGCAGGCAGTGTGGACATCAACCCTTTTATTAACATCCTCGTCCAGAAGCAAATGGCTCTCTAATTTGATCAGGATCTCTTATTATCAAATCATTGCCCCGCCGCAGCCGGGCTGAAACAGGAGCAGAACATTATCAAGCTGCGCAGGAAGCCAGTGAGTAGTAATTGCAACCCCAGAGAGCTGGTCATCTGGAGGGCTCTGTGTCCTGCCCAGTCACAGGAAAGAAAGTACAGCTGAGATTTATACCCTCATCCCACACCAAAGTAACATGAAAAAGGCTATTAAAAATAGGCCTGATTCTGTTCCCCTTTAACTCTCACAACCTTCAAATGGATATCTCAAGTCAGTTATGTGTTCCAGCCTTTGCAGACTCTAGTCACCACCCAGTATGGGGGTATTTTATGGCAACGGAGTAACTGGAGCTGAGAAACATCATGTAGCTTGAAGTTCATATGCATTCATTTCGAAGAGAATCTGAGAAATTTTACATTACTGCCTTTGACTGTTGGATGACAAAACGGCATCCTCTATTTTCTACAGTATGTCATCGTTAAACCATATGATTGAATATAATACACCAGGCTCTAGAGTATAATTCACAGTCTGTTCATAATTCATAGTCTATGTGATGTCGGTATTTCTCTGCCTTGCCATCTTGATTACAGCCCCTCTTCCTGGCTGCTTTAGATACTCTGTTTGTTCTGGTGTTGTTTTTCTTAAAGAAGTATTTCTTCTTGAGTTCAGCTCTGCTGAATACAAACACTGCCTCCTGGTGACAGGCCAGTCTTTAACATACAACTGAGAACAAGAGACAGACTCCATGCCGGATTAATCATAATCCTTGCCCTGAGGGCAGAGCTGCAGTAGCCTATCGCATGGAGATCCCCCCTTCCCAGTTCTCTTCAAGAATTAAATGTGCTGTTTTTAATCCTTCTTTTAACCATTAGTCTCTTGCTCCACCGTTAAGCTACAGTTCAAATACTTATTTCTCTGTTGGCTAAAATTCAAAAGTGTACAGTATGAGACAAAATAGTGTCTATGTAGACTTCTTTGTCTACATAGACTTCTTTTTGGTGGGACTGCTGGTGTAGAACCGTCTACCCAGCTAGACAAAAGTCCAGACATGATGTGAACAATCCACCCTCCCAAGAATAAACGTACCATTCACATACCCTTTTTCTCAGTAAGGGCACACTCCTTGGAGACAAAGGCTGCTTCAAGTATTAAATGAACTTACACAAAGGCGTGTAATATATAATTATCCACCACTTTCTATTTGCATACAAATGAAGCAATTGATGTTTTGAAGTCTTCTGCTGAATGCATTTTTAGAAGCTGACCTAACTATGCTCGGAGCAAGCAAGTATAGAGTCACCAGTGAATGCAGACACACGAGACACAACTGAGTACCTGTTCACAGGACAAAGCCCCAGCCAAGGAAACTTGACTGGACTTAAATTGAATCCCATGAGCCGAAAACACTTACAGACAAGGTGGATTTCATTCTCTAAAGCAGCTGAGACTCACAACCGCTGGGGCTGGAAGGTATAAACTAATCTCCCTGGGATAACAAGTAGCTGAAAAAGGATTCCTAAAACAGGAATCATTTTAAGACCTTCCCAAATACTGAATGTCAAAGCCAAGTTAAATCCTCGAGTAGCTAATCTTTTAAATATTCCCCCTCTACCCCTCATTCTTACATTAAGGAGATTTTTTAAAAGTACAGAATTTCTGGGCTTCCCTGGTGGCGCAGTGGTTGAGAGTCCGCCTGCCGATGCAGGGGACATGGGTTCGTGCCCCGGTCCGGGAAGATCCCACATGCCGCGGAGCGGCTGGGCCCGTGAGCCATGGCCGCTGAGCCTGCGCGTCCGGAGCCTGTGCTCCACAACGGGAGAGGCCACAACAGTGAGAGAGGCCCGCGTACTGCCAAAAAAAAAAAAAAGTACAGAATTTCTCCTTTACTCATAACATGCAGTGTGCTAAGGGACGTCCACTAGCGAAAGAAAGTGAGGAAAACATGTACGGGTACTAATTAACAGTAGAAATGACAGCTGGGGAAGGACACTGACTTTGGCCCCCAGCAAAGACGGGGATCAGCTAATTTGGCTGGAGACTCAGGCAAGGGCTGTGAAACCGTCAATTTGGTCCCCCTCTTGGCCTTAACTCCTCCAGACGCTGGGATAGAGCAGGAGGGAGATTTCCAACTTCACCACCAGCACCCAAGCTCCTCTGTCCTGCAGTCTAGCAGTCTCCTGTAGGAAGGGTAGCAGCTGGACTCCAAGATCATTGACAAACTGCACCAGAGGAGGGTGAAGTCACCGGACCACGGACTGAAACGGGGCTGGGTGTTTTCTAGCAAAATAAATGCCCGAGGCCGAATAGGTGTGTCCGCAGGCTGCTGGGAAAGCACGTGTGGCACTTACCAGGGAGGGGGAGCTGCCAGATGCTGGAGAAGCCAAGCTGCCACCGCTCACAGTGGGACTGGATGGATGGTGCAGCCCACGGTGGGCAGGGAAGAAAATTGGAGGCATCTACCATTGAAATTGTCTTAGAGTTAATAACACGTGCACTAAGAACGCGTCTTTGAATGGTTACATTCTCAGGAAGCTGCTCCCTAATTATTATGTTACTCAATGTAAAAAGCCCTTGATAAGTATGGGACCCATACCAACTTAGTTAACTTAGTTGATCAGGCAGATCATAAAGCTGTTCTGGGGAAAGAAGCTCTTCCAAACCTCTTGCTTTTTAGAAGCAGAGGAATCAAAAACAGAAGGAACACAACTTGCCTTACTGACCGGATAAGGTAGAGACTGGTGACACTGAATGTAACGTGCCATGTTCTGCAGGAAGAAGAAATCTCAACTCAGTGATAACACTAGCCCTAGGCCCCCAACACTCAGCCACTGTCCTAGGCATGATGCACCTTTAAGAAATTCAGCACTATTTATTAGGGGTCGGACCTTCCACTTTTATTTTCATTTTTACCTGCTTGGTCCCTGCTTTCTTAAGAACTGGACCCATCTGTGTGGCTGTATAGATTATCCATCCCACCATCCTTAATATATTTCCAGAGGTCTCTAATGAAGATCCTGAGCTCAGAACATTAAAAACTGTTATGTCTTTTACCCTGGCTGATTCTCTTCCATTCTTCTTTCTTTAAGAAATTAGGAACACAAAAGACAAGCAGAAAGGAGAAAACAGCATAATTTAAGAAGCTGACCCCAAAGTAAATTCTGTATTCTCATATTATTCCTCCATGGGGTTGTACTTCCTTCCAGCAACTTCTTCAAAGGAGTCGTTTATTCTGCAGTTCACCGGTAAGTCTCCTTTGAACGCCCTAGAAAGGTTTTTCCATTAGCGACTCTATCCAGCTGGCCCCGTTTATTAGCTTAGTGGTGGCGATGACATATTCTGTACCTCCATCTTCCAGCTGGGAAAGAAATCGCAGGGCAGCAATTTCAGCAAAGGTTACACCCCCGAGGAAAAATATCAGAGTGACGCGGTTTTCTCCCGGTTGACCTAAGATATAAACATTTCAGAATGTTTATTGATGCTTACAGAATTATTATTGATGCTCCTCTCCCCACCTCTTAAAAAAATTACACCATTCCTAAGGAAAAGTAGTCATATATGTCTTGGTACAGACAATTCATTTGAAACTCAGGACCATGATTTTGATCTCTATGTTTTTTCTAACTTCTGAGATCCTCAGTTCAGAGGTTGAAAGCGGCTTCTCCTGAGGGAGTAATGGGTTCTAGCGCTTACAATATAATTCACAACTAACAAAAGAGGTATGTATATCGGACTCTGACTCCTAAGTACTTTACAAATGTATTTTACAAAGCAATTGCGTAATACATGAAAAGCACACTAACACTACATAATCATCTGTGGATACGGGCCGTGGACTTACGTTTCTTTTGTAGCCCTGTGGGCAACGGCTGCCGTTCCTCAAAGTGGGGCCCTGGGAGGATGCGCAGAACTTCCTCAATACTCCTCCAGCCAGGCCGGGAAAGCAGCTGGGCTAGGCGCACACTGAGAGGGGCATAACCACTGTACACATACGATATGTCCGTGGGATTCTGTTAAATAATTAAAGGAAAAAAGGCCTGTAGAGAGAGCGAGAGAGAGACATATAGCCGCCTAACTGTGGCTTGTGGGGTAACCCAAAATTATTTGATTTGGCTTTGAAGGCAGAAACACAAACCCCCGAAATAGCCTGCTCCAATATTGAAATATCCTGTTCCAATCCACCCCTGCTGGGCTCTGTTCTTAGCAGCCAAAGGTTCACTTTTGACTCAAATCTTCAACAGCCACTCAAAGCATCCATAGGTACTGAAGATGAAAAATTGTTACTTGGTTTGGCAAGAAACTTCTTGGACGGTAAAGTGGAACTCCCTAGCCGAGAATATAACCCTTGAACACGGCAATTCCACTTTCAGACACTTATCCCACAGAGGGACTTGTACTCTAGAGGACAAAAGACCAAAGCACAAAGATATTAACTGCAACACTGTGCGAACTAGCAAAGGACTGCAAATGACCTGAATTTCTATCAGTAGAAATCTGATAAATCATAAAATAAGATGTATCTGAAAAACCACTAGGTAGCAATTAATTAAAAAAATTATTTTAGGGCTTCCCTGGTGGTGCAGTGGTTGAGAGTCCGCCTGCCGATGCAGAGGACGCCGGTTCGTGCCCCGGTCCGGGAAGATCCCACATACCGCGGAGCGGCTGGGCCCATGAGCCATGGCCGCTGAGCCTGCGCGTCCAGAGCCTGTGCTCCGCAACGGGAGAGGCCACAACAGTGAGAGGCCCGCGTACCGCAAAAAAAAAAAAAATTATTTTATTCTTGGCCTTGGCACTCAGCCTGAGGGATCTTAGTTCCCCGACCAGGGATCGAACCCAGGCCCCGTGCAGTGGAAGCTCAGAGTCCTAACCACTGGACTGCCAGGGAAGTCCCTATGTAGCAATTAAAAAGAACTTAAAAGAATGAGGAGATCACAGAAGGCTCTTCAAGATACAGTGTTAAGTGGTGGGTGGGGTGGGGAAAGAGGTCAGCGTTGTGAAGAGCTGAACTAATCTATGACTTATGCTGTACAACACAGGAATTAAGATTATCTATATTCCCACTGGACGAAAACAATCCAATTTTGCTACTGAGGCAGGAGACTGTTAGCTTTTGCGGCAAGACGCAGCCTAATAAAGTCCCTTATGAAAAACCAAAAAAGAAAATAAGAAAAATGAAACTTAGAAAGATTGGAGTAAACAATAAACATAAAGCAAAGCGCACCCTACTTTGGAGACCAGTGGTATAGAATATGCACCATTTATGTAAAAATGTTTGTCTGTACACAGAATCTTTCTGGAAGGATAGATTACAAACTGGTTACAGTGCTCGCCTCTGAGAGGAAACTGAGGTTGGAAGTGGGAGGAGCCTTGCTTCTCACCGTTTGCTTTCCCTGTACTGGATCTTTGCCTGACCCTCCCGTATTTCTCCCTGGTGCCCTGTGCCCCAGAGGCGGCCCCGTGGGCTCTGCACCAGCTGGAAACTGGAGAGAGGATGGCAGCGTGAGTTGTTGCCCTGACTTCCCCTCTGTGGTGCTGCCAGAGGTTGGTTGTGTCCCTCGGCTTGTCAGACGGCCTGGCCACACAGCTCTTCTCTCCCAGTTCTGGAACAGCCCCCTTCCCCTGCCCTCAGGCCTCGGCTGGGGAGGGTTCCCCACTGCATTGCCTCTCTCTGGTCCACCCCGTCTTTATGAAACTCCCTCAAACTACCCAGTGCCAGAGCACCCTATGCTTCCTGCTGGGATCCACACGAATGCACGACTTTCTCCAAAGCATTAGAAAACTGTCGTTAGAAAACAAGGTGGATGCGGAGATCAAGTAGCGTATGTTGTTGCAATAACCTGTTAACTGGGAACTCAAATGAGGTGAAGAGCAGGAGCGTCTTACTTGCTCGTTTACATCATCCATCCAGAGACGTAACGTTTTCCGGACGGTTGGGTAAGTATTTCTGCCCCCTGTCTGTGGTTTCAGCAGGCCAGCCTTCTCTAGGTTGTATAAGGTCAATATGTGCTCATAGCCGTATGTCTGCAAGAGAAGTCCAATCAGGAAAACGGTTTCTGCGACTTTCAAAAAAGAGCACTTCCATGTACACATGGCCAGTAGGCACATGAAAAGCTGCTCAACATCACTAATTATTAGAGAAATGCAAGTCAAAACCACAACGAGGTACCACCTCACACGGGTCAGAATGGCCATCATTAAAAAGTCTACAAATAACAAATGCTGGAGGAGGTGTGGAGAAAAGGGAACCCTCCTACACGGTTGGTGGGAATGTAAGTTGGTGCAGCCACTATGGAAATCTGTATGGAGGTTCCTCAGAAAACTAAAAATAGAGTTGCCATATGATCCAACAATCCCACTTCTGGGCATATATGCAGACAAAACTGTAATTCAAAAAATACATGCATCCCTATGTTCACAGTAGCTCTATTTACAATAGCTAAAACATGGAAACAACCTAAATGTCCATCGACAGATGAAAGGATAAAGAAGATCTGGTACATATATACAATGGAATATTACTCAGCCATAAGAAAGAATGAAATAATGCCATTTGCAGCAACATGGATGCAACTAGAGATTATCATACCAAGTGAAGTAAGTCAGAAAGACAAATACCATGTGATATCACATACATGTGGAATCTAAAATATGGCACAGATGAGCCCATCGACAAAACAGAAACAGAGTCACAGACATAGAGAACAGACTTGTGGTTGCCCAGGGGAAACGGGGGTGAGGAGGGAAGGACTGGGAGTTTGGGGTTAGCAGATGTAAACTATTATATATAGGATGGATAAACAACAAGGCCCTACTGTAGAGCACAGGGAACTATATTCAATATCCTGTGATAAACCAGAATGGAAAAGAATATGAAAAAAAGAATGTCTTTATGTGTATAACTGAGTCACTGTGCTGTACAGCAGAGATTGGTATGACATTGTAAATCAACTCTACTTCAATTAAAAAAAAAAGAGCACTTGCAACAAATCCACTGGTTTGTACTCTGGGGCATGTTACTGAAGTCCAGGCAATGACCATCCATGGGCACAGGTGCAGGGCAGGGATGAAGCCTGCCCCAAAACTGCTTGCCATTACAGCAAATCCAGCTCACTGGATCACTCAAAGAATGATGTAAATTTTTTTACTTTAAAGTCACAATTTATGGACCCAACTTAAGTGAGCATCAAATAAGTTATAGTATATTTTTATATGGGGTATAATTAGCTATTAAAAAAAGAAAGAGGCAGATCTATACATCCTGATAAGAAAGACCTTCTGGATTTATTCTTAAGGACAAAAAAATATAAGAAGACTATTACGTATAGTAGGATTTTATTTTTGTCAAAAAAGGTATAGTAAGTAATAATAATAGCTAACACTTATATAATACTTTCTATGGCGGGGGGCACTGGTGTGTTCTAAGTGCTTTACATACGTTAACTCAGTCATTCTTATTATAACCCCATGAGGTAGCCACTATTATCTCCATTTTATAGAGAAGTTTAAGTAACTTGCCCAAGGTCACACAGCTAATGAGTAACAGAGCTGGGACGTGGATCCAGCTGGTCTCGCCCCATGGTCTGTGTATGTAAACATTCTTTGTACATAGATGCAAAGACAGGAATCTGGAAGTACACAAACCAAACTGCTGACATTGGTCCCTTCCAGGGAGGGAAATGGGGGGAGGCGGGGGAGGGTCATGGTTTGCACCATGTACTTCTGCTTTGTTTGAACGTTATATGATGAGAATGCACGTGTCATTTGTGTAACTTTTTAAAAGGCAAAAAACAAACAAACAAAAACCCCCCAAAACCCAACCTGAATGAGTATTTAGTTTTAACACTAACATACTTAACTGTGACTAGTAATAGCAAATAAACAGTGCCTGAGACATTTTTAAACAGAAGGGAGAATTTTAAAAACAATGGTGGGCTTTTCCTTATTATAAAGTAACAGGCTTGATTTAAGTAAGTTGGCTAAAGAATCATCATCAGGGGGCTTCCCTGGTGGCGCAGTGGTTGAGAGTCTGCCTGCCGATGCAGGGGATGCGGGTTCGTGCCCCAGTCCAGGAAGATCCCACATGCCGCGGAGTGGCTGGGCCCATGAGCCATGGCCACTGAGCCTGCATGTCCGGAGCCTGTGCTCCGCAATGGGAGAGGCCACAACAGTGAGAGGCCCACATACCGCAAAAAAAAAAAAAAAAAAAAAAAAAAAAACATCATCATCAGCAATGTGCAAAAAGTTCCCTTCCTCCATCGAATAGTTGGGTTAACAACAAGAGCACTAGACCCTGGCTACCTGGGTTTTATCCCTGGCTCTGCCACATACTAGCTGGTGACCTTGGGCAAGTTATAGCACTGCTCTGTGCCTTAGTTTTCTCATCCATAAAATGGGGATGGTAAGAGTATACAACTCAGCGCTGTTGTAAGGATTAAACAAATGAATACACATAAAGCTCTTCCAACTGAGCCTGGCACATAGTGAAAGCTCAATAAACATTAACTATTGTTATTATTATGCAAACACAGTAAACAATGAATACCAAGGACAATCCCTCCATGTATTAAAAAATTTAAAAGATAGTGGAAACACTATACCAAAATAGCAGCTTTGGGAAGTATTTTTTTAAAAAGATGTTTTGTCCCCTGGCAAATTAGTAATTTAAAACTATACTGACCTGCAGGATTTCTCTTTTGTAATAATCCAAAACTTTTTGTTTGAGTCCACTATTGCACACGGATTGGAGGCAAACTAGTCTTAACACCTTGATCAGCGGATGCTTTTGGGCAATACAATCCTCAATGTAACTGTTGACCTGGAAACAAAATATATACCGGTACCAGCATCTGGTTTGGGGACCTAAAGAACTTGATATTTACTATTATTTTTCAAAGTCAAATATTGTGTGGTGACCTGGATGGGAAGAGAATTTGAAAAGATACCATAATCTATTCCTATACGTGTGTGTGTACATGTATGTATATGCATATCTGAATCACTTTGCTGTGCACCTGAAGCTAACCCAACATTGTTAATCAACTATACTCCAACATAAAATAAGAAATGAAAAAAAAAGGGGATGAGTGGGAGAACGGTTCATTCTTTTGTTCACTGTCCCTAAGCCCCCTCCGAAGTAGCTCCTCTGCCCCTGCTACACGCATCCCCGTCACCATGGAGACACACCAGCGATGGGGAGTGCAGGGCAGTGAGGGCACACGCAGGCAATCCAGCGGCCTGTCTGGACTCACCTGTCTCCACGGACAACCTCGGGAGAGGCTGCTGCATGTCCCGGGTGTGTGACCATAACAGCAGCAATTTATCAGCATAAAGTGATAGGAATCTTTTTAGAAGATGGGAATTTTCATAAATCGAATAATTTTAAATTTAGTAATAGAAGTGAATATTTAAGGGAAATTATAGGATCAATCCTCTCAGAAAGCAAATCTATTCATTTATCTATTATAGTCCTTAAAGGTCTTTGATTTTAGGGGCTGGGTCTCACCTCTCCGTGCACTGCAGAAAGTGCCTTGCATAGGATAATGTTAAATATGAGATACTTGATAAAATCTCTGTTTTCACATTTTGCATTTGCTCTTCAAAATATGTAGACAAGGGGCTTCCCTGGTGGTGCAGTGGTCGAGAATCTGCCTGCTAATGCAGGGGACACGGGTTCGAGTCCTGGTCTGGGAGGATCCCACATGCCGTGGAGCAACTAGGCCCGTGAACCAAAATTAATTAATTAATTAATAAACTCCTACCCCCAACATCTTATAAATTTATTTATTTATCTATTTTTGGCTGGGTTGGGTCTTCATTTCTATGCGAGGGCTTTCTCTAGTTGTGGCGAGCGGGGGCCACTCTTCACCGCAGTGCACGGGCCTCTCACTATCGCGGCCTCTCTTGTTGTGGAGCACAGGCTCCAGACGCGCAGGCTCAGTAGCTCATGCCGTGTCCCCTGCATTGGCAGGCAGATTCTCGACCACTGCGCCACCAGGGAAACGCCCCCCAACATCTTAAAAAAAAAAAAATGTAGACAAGGCATGGGAATCAAAGCAATTGCTTTTCTAGCTATAATCTTACGTTTGATAAAGTATCAATTATGTTAGAACAGTTTTATTGTACACATACCTTATCAGTGTCTATTCCAGACATAAACTCCTGCTCCACTGTTAATTTATCAAAGAAGTCTTCAGAAGCTAAAATGGAATTAGCAAATTTATAACTAAGAAATTAATGTTAACCCTTTTATACACAGAGCATGATTAAGAAACAAGACACACACAAAAGAAAGCAAAAAGTTCAAATCGTCACCTGAAAAGAATCTTCTAAGAAACATGGAAACCCCTTCAACCCTGAGCTCCTAAATGACATCTAGAAACAGTCGACCACTGCACCCCTTTGCTATCCTTAGGATGCTAATAAGGACTCAAGAATTTTTTCTCAGTATCAATGAAAGCTAATTTTGAAAGAGCATTTTACTTGCATCATCAGATCCAACCCAGTTTCACTTGATTTCCACTTCTATTAATATGAAAACAATGGACTGATTTTCCAACACTTTTATATAAGATTCAAAGTATACTTTATAAAACAGGGCATGGAACAATCTCCAGCTCAGCTTTTACAGCCTGTGTTTTAATGAGTAAACACATCTTCCAAGCTCTTTCAAAATACTTAACATATGCTCTCTACCAATTCTGCAGAGAGTCTTCAAGAGAAAAACAAGAACTAAAACAGAAACATGATGCTGCTCTAATTAAGTAATCCTTAACAACAGGAAAAAAACCAGACTGAAAAAATTAACCGCCTCATGTTATGGGAAGAATTTTTTTCTCTTTTTGACATTCCAAATATTTTATCATATGATTACGTGATTTTAATAATGAAAAAAATTGAGTTCACCACAAAGGGAACATTTTTGACTATAAACATTCGAATACATAACACTGAGAATAACATACAGTGTTAAAACAGAGCTGACCTTCCCAAGGGAGTACTGTGGTGCCAATGATCACGGTGTCAGTCATAGTGCGTGCAAGTCAGCCCCAGGTGAGCACGATCATTCCCAAGGATACTCACTAGTTACATCTTTGATTAGCTCTGCAATCGAGGTGTGGTTTGCGAGGGAGCCCCTTGCTGCCTGCATGTGGGGCAGTTGCGAAACGAACTGCTTGATCTCCCCAACGGTCTTGGCGTTGTGCCTCTCCTGAAACACGGAAAACAGCAGAACCGTTGAGCGGGGAAAATATTTTAAGTGCTCTGTTCTTTGTATTGCTTAGAGGACATTTAATTTATACTAATGAGAAAGAACAGAATACAAATAAATCAGGCCAAACCCACCTCCAACATGACCCAGAAAAACAGAAAAGATAGGCTCGTTGTTCACGTTCACTGCATTAGTACTTTTTTTTTTTTTTTTTTTTGCGGTACGCGGGCCTCTCACTGTCGTGGCCTCTCCTGTTGCGGAGCACAGGCTCTGGACGCGCAGGCTCAGCGGCCATGGCTCACAGGCCCAGCTGCTCCGCGGCATGTGGGATCTTCTTGGACCGGGGCACGAACCCGTGTCCCCTGCATCGGCAGGCGGACTCTCAACCACTGCGCCACCAGGGAAGCCCGCATTAGTACTTTTTAAGGGAGCAAATGCCTAATGTTTTTTCTTTCCAGGCATCAGATCATATTGTGATTAGTATTTGTGGGGGACAGTACTAGGTTGTCCACAAACATTTCTGAGTAAAAAAATTAAAACAAAGACATGTTAAGAGGGGAACATAAATGGCAAAACATTTCCTCCATAATAGAAAAAAATCCATTCTTACTGCTGAACTCAATCTTGAATACTGTCCATGAATAAAGAGAACCTTCCTGGGTGATGAGAAAATTTTTTTTTTTGCAAAATTTAGTAATTTAAGCCAAAAGTAACTTCAGAAATTTGAAGAAAATCAATTAGCAAACACAATTCCTAAGAAAGATGAAACCTGGAATACACACTCAGTAAAAAAAAATCAGCCTTCAAAAATTCTCCCAATTTGTTTCCAAAGATTAAATACACAGAGTTCAGCATCTTACTGAATTCGCATGTTTCAAAAATGAGCTTTAACCAAGAATAAATCAGTGGTGGGACAACAGGAGGCAGGAAGGTGATGATGAAGCCGCCAATTTAAAAGCTCTGGGCTGCTGGGATTTCACTCTTATTATCACCTATCTTATCTGCAGGGTTCCTCTGCATGTTGGCTAAACTGGGAGCTTTTGGCCCAAATTGCAAGTTCTATTATGGAGGATTATTTAGAGTACAGCTGGCTTCCTTTTTTTTTTTTTTTTTACATCTGCCTTCCTCTTAAGTGAGATAGGAAATAATTAAAAGGAAGGTAAAACAAATATTTATGGTGAAAGCTTGTAAACTGCAAACACTACCCCTTTCTCCCCCAAAAGGAGAAGAAAAACTTAACACCTTTTCTCACGGATCTGGGAAGAAGTTTAAAAAGAAAATCTTGGGTCCTCCAATGGCTGAGTCCGCAGTTTCTTAGGATGAGAACTGCAGCTCTGCTTAGTGGCTGCACTTCTGGCAGCTCTTCCTTCCTTCGTGGGGTGGGCAGTCTAGCCAGAATCAGGATGACAACCAAACCGTCTCACCTCAAACGCTGCAGAGATCACCTTTGCTTTCTTGCTAAGCACGGAGCCCACTGCATTGAAGTTTTTATCTCGGATCTCAGCATACAGCTCCTCCGCAGAATTCAGCTGAAGCTTCTTTGCTTCCGTGGGAAGGTCCTTACCACCATCGCCCTGTTTCTTAGGTGCAAATTTCTCCGGAGGTAATTTCACGTAACCTGAACAACAGTGGAAGGGAACAAGGCTCTGCGTGCATTTAATGGAAGAACCAGTCAAGTGCTCAGGCACAAAACAGAATCTTCCAACTTAGGAGAGGATGGAAGCCGGCTTTAGAAAAAACTGGAGTATAGCACTGAGGTTTTGATTTTTCCACGATCAAAGTACAGAATGTAGTGACTCTTGAATATTCATATCATGGTTCCACTTTTCTTTGGGGGCACCTATCTGAAGCACTGCAGCAATGACCAGTTCCTGAACTTATTCAGGGATCACGTTAGTTTTTCACTTAAAAAAAATTACAAGGCTCTCCCCATTATCTTCCAGCATTTTTCAAACTGTAAGTCATGTCCTATTAGTAGATCATGAAATCAAGTTGGTGGGTTGCAATTAGCATTATAAACAAACAAAACATTAAATACCATAGTGCATCACATGAAGTAGGGTGGTTTTTCTTTTAAATTAAATGTTGCTTCAGTTTCACACACACATATGTGTGCATGTACTAGGTCATGATATAAAATATATTTCTTACTATAGGTTGTTGTCGAAAATAGTTTGAAAGCCCACTTCCTGTTTTTATAAATAAAGTTTTATTGGCACAAAGCCATGCCTTTTCATTATGTCTCATTTGGGGCTGCTTTCACATTATAAAGGAGAAGTGAGATTCCACAGAGGCACTGCATGACCTAAAATATTTGCTGTCTGGCTCTTTACAGAAGTTGTCCACCCCGCTCTAGAACAAGCTCCCAAATTCCTCAGCACAGCATCCAGTCCCTCCACTAAGTAGCCTTAACCCTCTTCTCCCGTCTCTGTTCCTCCCAAACCAGCTTAGTCACCATTTCCGAGAACACCCCACATGCCCTTATGAGTTGCCTATAAACCGGTTTAACTCTAAGAAGCTTGGCAATATGAATCAAGGGCCTTATAACGTTAACACCTTTGACCCCAATATCCCACATCAGAGAATATAGCGAAAGAAAGTAATATGCTATATGAAAAAAATTTTTTGTATACAGATGTTTTTATAACCATAAAAAACCCCCAAACAACCTAAAATGCCCAACATTAGGGGAAGGATTATGCAAATCACGGTATAATATATATTATGGATTTTAATTAAGCTGTTAAAATTATGCATATGCTGAGAAAATGCTCATATTATACCAAATCAAAAAAGAGATTCAGGGAATTCCCTGGCGGTCCAGTGGTTAGGACTCCATGCTTTCACTGCCGAGGGCCAGGGTTCAATCCCTGGTTGGGGAACCCCGCAAGCCGCGAGGTGAAAAAAAAAAAACGACAAAAAAAGAGGTTCAGAATAATTTGGACAAGCTGATGCTATTTATTTTTTGTTAACTAAAATAAACTCTGCACAGAAAAAGACTATAAGGAAATACACCAAAATATTAACATTGGCTGTCCCAAGGTTTGGGGGGTAGGGCTTCAGGGATAACGGGAGATCTATGTTTTCCTTCTTTATTTTTCCAATTTTCCCTTAACTGATATTTGACTCATATTATGGAAAAAACTTGCTGCAGAGAAACTGGGAATTTATACATATTCCTTCTCTTCTTGGAGAATCCCCTCCTACCTCTCACCTGTCTTAGACAGAGCCCCCTGAGGCTGCCTCACAGGTCATCTCCCTGCTCTAAACTCTAGCTCCCTTTAATGGTCTCCTGGGTGTTTCACTCTCTGGGACCATGAGAGGAGAGGCACCCTTGTTTCCTTCTGTTTTTTTTTTTTTTTTTTCCCAACAGCCCTGCTACCTCGTTTCTTTGACTCCCACCTACTATCCAGCACAGAACTCCTCTGTCAATGAAATGGAGTTTTAAAAAGTATTTAAGATGTCATCTTTTGGAACAAATAATTTAAAAATAAGACTTTTTATAACTTTATCACTAAAGACTCTTTGTTTTGTGGAAACCCCTCTTCGTGGCTGTGTCTTCACCCATTCCCTCGGCTATCTATCCATCCTTATGGTTAAAATACGCATAACATAAAATTTACCATTTTAACCATTTTACAGTGAACAGTGCAGTAGCATTTAGTACATACACAACTTTGTACAACCACAGCTAGTACCTAGTTCCAGAACCTTTTTATCCCAAAAGGAAACCCCACACCCAATAAGCAGTCACTCCCCAACCTCTTCGAGTCCTGGCCACCACTACTCTGTTTTCTGTCTCTGTGTTTTCTCCTTCTAGGCTGTTCCTTGGCTCCCTGTGATGTAATTCAGGATGGCAATAGAGGTCAGGGGCTGATGGAAACCAGAGAAGGGGGCCTGGATGGGACAGAGGGAGTAGTGGGACCTGTCGTAAACTGGAGACAGGGGCATGTCTAAAGCGGGATCTCCGCTGGGCACCAGCTGCAATGTGGGAATGTGACTTCGGGGTCGCCAGAGCTTCAGATGTTTTTAAAGACATGGCATATATGGGAATTTCCTGGCGGTCCAGTGGTTAGGGCTCCGTGCTTTCATTTCCGAGGGCCTGGGTTTGATCCCTGCAGCTAAGATCCCGCAAGCCATGTGGCATGGCCAAAAAAATAAAAATAAATTTAAAAGAAGACATGGCAGGGCTTCCCTGGTGGCGCAGTGGTTGAGAGTCTGCCTGCCGATGCAGGGGACATGGGTTCGTGCCCCGGTCCGGGAAGATCCCACATGCCGCGGAGCGGCTGGGCCCATGAGCCATGGCCGCTGAGCCTGCGCGTCCGGAGCCTGTGCTCCGCAATGGGAAAGGCCACAACAGTGAGGGGCCTGTGTACCGCAAAAACAAAAACAAAAACAAAACAAACAAAAAAGACATGGCATCCATCAGGATTATTATTAAAAATTCTCTCCAATTTTAAATGCTGACAGAAACAAACAGACAAACATCATGTGGACCAAAACCAAATAAAACATTTGTGACCTCTGACCCCAACAGTTTGTCGGGCCTGAACTCCAGCAGGTCTTCAAATCTTCCGTCGAGTGTCCCAACCTCCCGTATCAGCCTTTTCCCCAGAATGTCCCAGCTGTGCTCTCTGCCTCAGCAAGCTGGTCGTCCCATGGTTCCCTGCAGGTATTATGCCACCTGCCCCTCGCCAGCAACCCCCCCAAACTCTACCCCTTTTTCCAAACCCAGTACCAAGTCCACCTCTTCCAGAAGCTTTCCTGAACAACTGCCTGCCACAGCATCTATGTTCTCCAACTGCAGAGCCATCTGTTTATTTAGCCCTTGGCCTCTGCTCACAGCGGGCAAGCACAGTCCTGTGCAGTAAACATTAGCCAGCCCTTGTGTGACGGACATGGTAGTTTGCTCATATGTCGTTTAATTTTTTTTTTTTTTTTTTTTTTTTTTTTTTAGCCACACCGTGCGGCATGCAAGATCTTAGTTTCCTGACCAGGGATTGAACCCATGCCCCCTGCATTGGAAGAGTGAAGTCTTAACCACTGGACTGCTGGGGAAGTCCCTCAGATGTCGTTTAATCCTAGCGTCTGCAGGTCTAAAGTCAGCATTTTTATTTTTTTCAAATATTCTCTGATTTACTTGAAAAGGAAGCACCTTCTAAAAAAACGGCCTTCTGGATATTTTTATCAGATTACCTATTAGTAAAAGTAGGTGTTACTTTACTCACTGTTCTGAATGCCATAAATTTCATCAATGAGTCCTTCATACGTAAGCTGAGTGGCAAGAGGCGTTAACAAATCCACATTCCGATCGAGCAACAAGAGATTATCAAAAACAGGGAATATTGAGTTCTGGCTCCCTGTAAACTCTCTCTTCATCCTGATCATCATATTGGCCACTTGCTGGAAACAAAACATGGGATCAGGTGGGACCCTCCTGGGAATAAGCAGATTAAAAAATTTGGCTAAAAATGGAAAGAATCAAAAAAGTGAAAAAAGGAGAAAAACGGTGGAAGAGTGAGATGGATAAGAAATAAGCAGCTACAGAAAAGCATTCGCTGTTGGCTGCCTGTCCCAACACTTACACTTTAGCCAGTGGCAGCAGCTATTTCTCAATGGGGCCTAGTTCAGAGAGTCTATTTCTGTTATTCACAGTAGCTCTGTTCTATAAAGTTGCTGTGAATACTGAACCAGCAAATACCGAACCACTGCCCCGAGGGGCAATCAGGGTTAGGGTGCCGCGAACCTCTGGTTATAACATTTTTGTCATCTGATCAATATATAACCTTGTCTTATGTGTGTTTCTGTTTAAAGACACATTAAATATATGATGTTGATTCTCTAACGCCATCACTCAGGCCTGAACGCAGCTCATCTAACACGAGATTTCTCCCTAAGGCCCATCACAGCCTCCCTGCGCTCTGAGCGCTAGACAGTGCTTCTGTACCACCTTTGGGGGCCATTTTAAACAGCAAAATCACCATCAAAAAGAGCACAAAAATGCAAAAAAAAAAAAAAAAAAGTGGCACCGAGCAGCGCATGGCATTATATAGCGGCAAAAAGGACACTTGTTTATGGTATGAGCTGAAGGCACAGGGCTGCTCTGAGTGACCTCAGCTGGGAACATGCATACTGGACAACTCAAATTACTGCCGCTCTGAGCATGTCCACAAAACACTGTGAATACTGATTTGGGGGCTACAAATAAATTTCAGTAAATAGGTGAATTGCCAAATAAAAAGGATTGACTGTATTTGTAAACAGATTCCCACTCCTTCCCTTCCTGGGGACCAGGGGACCCTTCCTCCACCACCAGAAGCACCTGCCGTTTCTCACCCGGGCGCACTCTCCTTTCCCAAAGATCTGGGGGATCGTCCCGTACAGAGCTTGCAGGGTCATGAGCCCCTTGGCTGCGTGGTACAGGCTGGTCTGGTCGCTCTCCAGGTAGCACTCCTGCGGGGAGGAAGGGCCGGTTACGGTCATGGTCATCTGGGTGCATGAGGCACCCACCTCTGTCTGGTGCTGGGACTACGCAGCCACTGGGTAAGACCGTTTCCACTAATTCCCCACTTTGCCAGGAAGCTGCAGACTCGGGTCCAGCGCAGGCCAGGAGGCCAACAGCTCTGCCGTCGGGGGCAGCTATGGCAGCAATTCTCCCGTGGCAGAGCCTTCTGGAAGGCACTCCTCTTAGTTTATCAGCTCTTGAATAAGCTACTGATTAAGAAAGACTGACACAGGGACTGGGCTTTCTCATTCACCGTTGTGAGTATAAAGGCTAGGAGGACACCGTGGGAGGGCCACATAAGCGCACATATTCTTTGACCCCCCAAAGTCCCAGATGACCTCACAACAGAATACCTGGCAGTTTTTACAAACATGACGCCAATTTCATATGTACTGACAGCAAATGAAGGCCATAACATCTTGAGAAATGAGAAAGGGGTAGCTGAAGAATCTTTAGAGAGTGATCTCATTTTCAGAAAATATATTTTACCTTATAAAATATACAGGGTATATTTTGTAAAGTAGACAAAATTATACTTTTCTGCATAGAAAAAGGGACCAAAAAATATACACAAAACCAGCTAGGAAGTGAGAAGAGAGACTCTAGCAGTTCTGACATGGGTAAGAGCACAGGTTCTTGACTCTGGTTGTCTGACTCTGTGTCACTTCCCAACTGGTGCCCTTGGCCACTTAGGTAACCTCTCTGTGCCTTATTTATTGTCTGCAGAAGGGAGTATATTCAACATAGTATATGGATTAAATGAGGTAATTGCATGTAAAACATTTCATCCCAGTACCTGAAACATATAGTAAGTCCTTAACAAATGTTAGCTTTTATTATTAGAAATTGTTTGGATTATTATTTTTTTTACAATCATCATCCACTCATAAGTCAAAATGGAACACTGTACCAGACACCCCTCACCGACCCTCCCAACGTGCTTCTAGCTTCCAAAGCCAGGAGGGAGGGGACACTGGAGGCATTAAGCACAAGAGGGTGGGACTCATGTGCTCCACCTAGGGAGGAAGGAGGGCTGTGCCTGGAAAGAGCCTGGGGAGAGTGCTTGGCGGCTCTTCCAAGTCTGATGGTTTTAACATTTCACTGCATATGACATGTCCAACTCAAGAATGTCTGAAGACATACTTTCTTGAAAAATTACCTAAAACTCCCTATCAGAGCAGAGTTAAGCTAAAAATTCAAGAAAAAAAAATTAGGGAATTATCTCTCAAAATTGTATTCATTTTTTTAAACTTAAAAAGTTGTATTACTATAGACATTCTTTTTGTAATTCTTTTTAAAAAAAATGTAAAAGTTGATGACATATTAATCTTGAATTTTTTGCTCTATTATAATTGGTGGTGGGATGATTATTTGTACTAATATCCCTGTATTCTGTGCTTGTGGAATCACCTGGTATTTCAAGCCATGAGGACATTTTTGGAGGGACAAATGCTAATACCCATTAACATTCAAATTCACATATTTTTTGACCCCAAAGTCCCACATGCCTACACGATAGAATACCTGGCAGTTTTTTTGTTTGTTGTTTGTTTTGTTTTGTTTTTCTATGTTTATCAAACCAATGAAAATGAATTTTAAACAGGTGTACTTGTAACTACTTGGAATGTGTTTGTTTTCGTGACTTAACTGTAGGCAATTCTTACTTCAGGTTGGGGAAAAAAAGGGCAGGCGGTTTTGATTTTAACTAAAATTATAGCGCTTCACTCACGTAACACCAGCCAGTCTAGCACACCATGTAAGAAGTAAGACCTTTCAAGGAAAACTTGACATTCTAAAATTATTAAAAGGACAACATAAACTCATTCAATCATGCAGGTCCTTTAAACTTTGCTTTGAAAGTCTTAAGGAGAAAAAAATATGGTACTGTGACTAGGGCACGGGCTGGAGAAAACTTTATTTTTCTTCCCTTACCTTACTACTTGAGAGAAGTCAATACAATTTTCCATTTGTATAAATGAGAGGCCACAGTTTTTAACTCTTTTATAATAATATTCCTTGAGCCAGAAGAAGATATACATGTTTTCCACATTTTAGTTACATTTCAACAATTATGTATTATATGCTTATAGGGATCGTGTTCAATGGCAAAGTGAAGTGGACTGATGGTCTCAGATGTTTCCGTGTAGACAACGTGTCAAGAACTGGCTTATATATTATCCGTCCTCCAGACTGACATCACATTTCATAATAGCTTGGTATGATGACTGCTGTCAAAATCGCCTGCATGGAAACATCCGTGCCACCGGGCCTGGTCGCGCCACGCGGGGACCTCGACGGGAAGGATGCGCGGGCTCGTGCGGGGGAGCAGAGCCCCAGCGAGTAGCGCCCGCACCACCGCCTCAGAAGGGAGGCCTCTACCGTCCGCTACCTTGCAGTTTTTTTTTTTTTTTTTTTTTTTTGCGGTACGCAGGCCTCTCACTGTTGTGGCCTCTCCCGTTGCGGAGCGCATGCTCCGGACGCGCAGACTCAGCGGCCATGGCTCACGGGCCCAGCCGCTCCGTGGCATGTGGGATCTTCCCGGACCGGCGTACGAACCCGTGTCCCCTGCATTGGCAGGCGGACTCCCAACCACTGCGCCACCAGGGAAGCCCTACCTTGCAGCTTTTACAAAGGAGGTAGGTAGATTTTATGTATACTGATTTCTATATATACATTTGAGGCCCCAATAGTTTAAGCCCTGTGACTGAGCATTAGAGTTCAATGAGCTGAACTCTAATTCCCACGTTTTGTGCAGTGCAATACGGTCATAATCACAGCCCTAAAGCACAGAGAGATCTACACGTGCCTCCTGATGCCACGAAAAGCTAAATTATGCTCACTGTTTAAAATCACATAAATAAGTAAAATGACCTCAACTCTATCAGAAATCGGGCTTGAATTTAACATGAGGTAGAACTCTCAGCTTTATTATCCAGGCGAAATCTCTGACTTCTAAAATAGAATCTTAAGTGAACATATATAAGCCAAGGGCTTGAAATTCTCAGCAGAAAAGAATTCTGTTCTTTTTTCAAACCAGAGGTTAAATAAACAGGAAATCTCTCCTCTGGACAGGTTTTGTCATGCCAGGACAGGTTTTCCTCAGCTGCTACCAATTCACATTAATTACACGGATGTGAATTAATTACATGAGGGTATACCATTATAGCTACGTGATAAAGCAAATATAGCAAAATGTTAATTTCAGAACCTAGGTGATGAGCATACGGGTGTTCACTGTACCATTCTTTCAACTTTTCTGTATATTTGAAAATTTTCATATAAAATGTTGGGGGACGGGAAATCTGTACCATCATTGGAAGAGATTTACTGTAAGCAAATCAGTGGGGAACATGGCTGAAAAGAAGAGCCAAGAAACTCTCCTGGTTATAAAATTCATCAGTGGCGCCACTGAGCTCTTCCTCAGGTTCACTCTTTGAAAGCAGTGGTCACTGTAACAACATACTAGGGAAGAAAGAGTTTCAAATAATTTTTTGCACAACACCAGTGGTTCTCAAAAGTTCTAGTCTCCAGACCAGCAGCATCAACGTCACATACGCATAACTCAAAGAAGGAAATACAGATATATATGATTACACTAAGAAAGTACGCATAGCAAAAACTACCATAAGCTAAGTCAATAGACAAATGTCAAAGGCAGGTAAGAGCCTACAGATACAGGGCTTCCCTGGTGGCGCAGTGGTTGAGAGTCCTCCTGCCGAGGAAGATCCCACATGCTGCGGAGCAGCTGGGCCCCTGAGCCATGGCCGCTGGGCCTGCGCGTCCGGAGCTTGTGCTCCGCGACGGGAGAGGCCACAACAATGAGAGGCCCGCGTACCGCAAAAAAAAAGAGCCTACAGATACAGGGCCCACGTGTACAGTGATCTATGCATGAGGTAATTCACTGTAGCACTGCCTCTAAAAGCATAAGATGAGAAAAAACAAAATGTCCTTCAAAAGGGGACTGACTTAATAAATCACTGTACATCCAAACAATGGAACAGTATGCAGCTTCAGCTAAGAATAAAAAAGTATTTTCATAGATGGTAGAAAATGACTCCAAGATATATTATTAAGAGAATAACGTAAGTTACCGAAGTTATATAGGATATGCTACCATTTGAATAAAAGCTCATATATACTATGAGCTGTAGCTGCCTAAAGCACTTCCAAAGACAAATTAAAAAAGAACGAGTGATAGTGATTGCTTCTGGGAGGTATGGCATTTTGAGAATTGGGTGGAGAGTGGCTTACTTTTCATTCTGTACCCTTTCTTACTCAAAGAAAATTTTCATGTACACAGATTATGTTTATGAAAGATTTTCAAATTACTTTTTTCAACATAAAGTAATATTCTTATGAGAGAAAGCATTCTTTGAAATAAAGTTGTAAACAAAACCAGTATATAAAATTACATTTGGAAAAACCATCCAGAACTGGGGAACAAAGATACGCATATTCGCTAACAAACATGCGTCGAACATAATCAGTGGGGAAAAGCTGCGCTGGAACAACTGGCACTATATGGAAAAAATAAATAAGCCTCATATGGAAAAATACAGATAAAAATAAATTAGTCCCTACTTCACACCACACACTCCAAACACATGGTTCAAGCTGAATTAAAGACCTGAACGTGAAAAGCAAAACTTTAAAACTTTTAAAGGAAAATACAAGATTTTCTATGTCTTCAGGTAGAGAAGGATTTATTAAGACTAAAACAACACAAACTGAAAGAAAAAAAGTGATATACTACTTTGAAGGGCTCATACCTCCAAATTTCACAGCTTACTACAAAGTTACATTTATCAAGACAGTGTGTTACTGGCATTAAGGACAGACATACTGATCAATGGGGTAGAGCTGAGACACCAGAAATAAACACATTTAGGGACAGCTGATTTTCGACAAGGGTACCAAGACAATTAACTGAGGAAAATATACTCTTTCAGCAAATGGTGCTGGAACACATGGATATCCACATGCATATCTGCACATGCAGAAGGAAGTTGGACCCCGACCTCACATCAGATAAAAATAAACTCAAAACCCATCAAAGACCTAGATGTAGGACCAAAATCGTAAAATTCTTTGAAGAAAACATAGGAGTAAATTCGTGACCTTAGATCAGATACGACACCAAAAGCATAAGCAACAAGAGAAAAAAAGATAAATCGAACGTCATCAAAGTTAAAATCTTTGGTGCACTGAGATATCCCTTTCACCAAAAAGTGAAAAGAACCCACAGAATGGGAGAAAATATTTGCAAATCAAATATCTGGTAAGAGACTTGCATCCAGAATATATTAAGAATTCTTAAAACTCTTATAACGAAAAGATAAATGCCCAGTTCTAAAAACGTGCCATGCTTAAAGACTTAAATATAATATATGACACCATGAAACTCCTAGAAGAGAACATAGGCAAGACATTCTCTGACATAAATTATACCAATGTTTTCTTAGGTCGGTCTCCCAAGGCAATAGAAATAAAAGCAAAAATAAACAAACGGGACCTAACCAAACTTATAAGCTTTTGCACAATAAAGGAAACCATAAACAAAACGAAAAGACAACCTATGGACTGGGAGAAAATATTTGCAAATGATGTGACCGACGTGGGCTTAATTCCCAAAATATACAGACAGCTCCTACAACTCCATAACAAAAAACTAAACAACTCAATCAAAAAATAGGCAGAAGGCCTAAATAGACATTTCTCCAAAGAAGACACACAGATGGCCAATAGGCGCATGAAAAGATGCTCAACATCGTTAATTATTAGAGAAATGCAAATCAAAACTGCGATGAGGCATCACCTCACACTGGTCAGAATGGCCATCAGTTATTTGCAAAGCAGAAACAGAGACACAGATGTAGAGAATAAACATATGGATACGAAGGCGGGGGGAGGGAGGGTGGGATGAATTAGGAGATTGAGACTGACATATATACACCACTATGTATAAAATAGATAGCTAATGAGAACCTACAAGGAAATCCCAAAAAGAGGGGATATATGTGTACGTATAGCTGATTCACCTTGCTACACAACAGAAACTAACACAACATTGTAAAGCAACTATACTCCAATAAAAATTAATTTAAAAAAATAGTCTACAAATAATAAATGCTGGAGAGGGTGTGGAGAAAAGGGAACCCTGCTACGCTGTTGGTGGGAATGTAAATTGGTGCAGCCACTGGAAAACAGTATGGAGGTTCCTTAAAAAACTAAAAAGAATGAAATATTGCCATTTGCAGCAACATGGATGGACCTAGAGAATATTATGCTTAGTGAAGTAAGACAAATACTACATAATATCACTCATATGTGGAATCTAAAAAAATAATACAAATGAATGTATACACAAAACAGAGACCAACGCACAGAAACAGAAAACAAACTAGCGGTTACCGGTGGGGAGTGGAAGGGGGGAGGGACAAATTAGGGGTATGGGATCAACAGATACAAACTAGAATACATAAAATAGATAAGCAACAAGGATTTACTGTATAGCACAGGGAATTACACCCAATATCTTGTAATAACCTATAATGGAATATAATCTGCAAAAAATACTGAATCACTCTGCTTGTACACCTGAGATTAACATGACCATCATGTTCACAAATTTGGCAAAAATTAAAGCCTGACGTTAAAAAAGAAAACGCCAAACTTACTTTGAAAGCACCCTCTGATTCCATGGATAAGAGATCCCCATCAAATGGAATGAGATCTAGGCTGTACTCCTCCCTATGAATAAAGGATCCCAAAACACCCAGATCCTTCAACCGCTGTTCGCACAATAAGCTACGTCGTGGCACAAACAAAATGTGGAAATCTCTTGCTGGGCCACGTCTGTCTTCACTGCAAAAGAAGGAACATTTGTTAGCTTACAAGCTCTTTAGAGTCACAGACTCTTTCACTTACTTTATTCAAACTGCCGGGCACACAGGAGGCACTAAATAAATGCTGGCTAGATAAACAAATGAACATTGACTTTCAGACCCAAACTGTTAACAGTCGCTTTCTCGCTCTCTCTCTCTCTCTTTTTTTTTCCCTGACAGGAAAGCGTTGATTCATAGCCGGTATTTGCATTTTCTAGCTTTCTCTTAAACTATTTATGGGGGTATTAAAGCTCTCAGGTTTACTGAAGCAGGATATCTGTGTCTTGTTGAAAACAAATTGTTCTTTAACCAAACCAATGCAGCCACAGCGTCTCATATTAAAACGAAACATCACTCTTGACTCCTATCTCTCCTCGACACTGGACTTCTCAAAATAGCCCATATGCTTTTAAGATTTTAGGGGCCACATCAATCGATTATACCACAGAGTACAGACTGGGCTGAGAGAACTTCCTCTCTCTAGACTGGATGCTAAATAAAATTTTAATCAGCTCTTACTTTGCTTATGAAATTCAAGCACCTTATATTCAGTATAACCATTAGAGGTGTTTTGTTTGTTTTTTGTTTTTAAAATCAGTGTCCTTTCTACTGATACACGTCCAACTTTTAGCTGTCCTGAAAGAATGGGGATTTATGATAACCACCCTCTCAAACTGTTTGAACAATGTCACAAGTTTCCCACTTTTCTTCATTGTATTCTTCCGTGCCTGTCCCAGTTTTTCCAAAAGACCACTTTCCAAGGTACTGGCAAGAGAAGGGGTTCACAATGAAAAGCTCAGGACATTAAAACCACGAGAAGGATTAACTTCTTTTGGCCCAAATAAGAGCTCTGAGAGATACCTAAGCACATTTTCAGCGATTATATCCATCAATTCTAGCCTGGGTCTGACAACAAAAATAATATTCTTGACATCAGCTGCTGGCAAACGACTTCCTTTAAGCGTGAACATTTTTTCCACTTCATGTTCCTAGGAAAACACACACACACAAAAGGTTAACAAAACCCCTGAAATTTACGTATGGTATCCAGACTCAGACATCATAAACACTCCCAGTCAAATGTACATCAATACTTTGTTATCAAAATTTAGATTTCCCAAAGCCAGCTGTGTAAAGGACAAGGTTTCAGGACGAAGTCACTGCTACTGTAGCTGAATTTAAATGACTGTCACGTGATGCACTATCAAAGACACCAGGTAACAGTCACATAATACAATGCTAGTAATTAGGATCAGTATAGAATCATCAGCCGAAGGACTGCTGTATACAAAATGTTAGCCAGGCATTGGTATCGGTGTTCATAAAAACCAAACAGCCTTGCAAGCCAACTACTCAGGAGGAGATGTAAACTTATTATTATTACTAAAGTACAGAATTATTATTTTTTTTAATTAAATTTAATTTAATTTTTAAATTTATGGCCACAACTCACGGCATTCGGGATCTTAGTTCCCAGATCAGGGATTGAAGCCTCGCCCCCTGCAGTGGAAGCGCAGAGTCTTAATAGCTGGACTGCCAGGGAGGTCCCTAAAGTACAGAATTATCAATCCCTGAACAAAACCCAAATAGCTCATTTACCTTCAGTAGTGAATACTGTGCAATCAGGCCAAATGGTCCTGTGAGGTACTCATCCCAAACTATTGCCTGTAAGAGGGGAGAAACATTCTCTCATTACAGTTAATATCAGGAATTTCAACAATACCAACAGAAAATAGCAGTCATACGTAGTAGGACTATTGGCCTCAAAGTCTGAATTAACAAAGATTGTAACTGGCTCTGGCCACATTCATATCCTACAGGTCTTAAAAAAATAGCATCAGGGTAAGTGATGTTACTGGTGGTAAATGGGAAAGTTAAGACCAAGTCACTGTCCTCAAAGGAAACAAGGACGGTACTTTGCTGTGTATCTGTGCCATGGTATTATTATTAGACTGAACCATATGGAAACTGCCAATTGCAACAACTCAACTTTTATTATTTATTTATTTATTTATTTATTTTGTGGTACACGGGCCTCTCACTGTTGTGGCCTCTCCCGTTGCAGAGCACAGGCTCCGGACGCGAAGGCTCATTGGCCATGGCTCACGGGCCCAGCCGCTCCACGGCATGTGGGATCTTCCCGGACCGGGGCATGAACCCGTGTCCCCTGCATCGGCAGGCGGACTCTCAACCACTGCGCCACCAGGGAAGCCCTATCTTATTTTTTAATTAATTAATTTATTTATTTTTGGCTGCATTGGGTCTTTCTTGCTGCACGCAGGCTTTTTCTCCCGAGCGGGGGCTACGGCTTCTCATCGCGGTGGCTTCTCTTGTTGCGGAGCACAGGCTCTAGGTGCACGGGCTTCAGGAGTTGTGGCACTCGGGCTCAGTAGTTGTAGCACTCGGGCTCAGTAGTTGTGGCTCACGGGCTCTAGAGCGCAGGCTCAGTAGTTGTGGCACAAGGGCTTAGTTGCTCTGCGGCATGAACCAGG